>NW_011494644.1:10352776-10355800 GCF_000754665.1 Bison bison bison
AGGCTTGTGGTAAAGACTAGCCATTGCCCACCAAAACCTGTTTCCTTTCTTCCCTGGTACTGATGTCTCCTAGACTCCCTGGGCAGTGGGGACAGCCATGCAAAGCTCTTGCCAATGGCGTGTGAGTCGGTACTTCACGTCATGGATGAAGACACCAGGCAGGCCTTCCCCACACTCTTTCCCAGCTTCCTGGGTGGCTCAGTTTCAACCAGGAAGACAACAGGCTGTCCTAAGGGTTGGCAGAGCGATGACTTGGATGGAACCAAAGTCTTGAGATGACAGGCAGGGGTGGCACAGCTCCACTAACCAAGACTACCATCTAAAAGAGACAATAGCCTCTCTGATCCATAAGCCTCTGTATGAGGGGCAGGGGGTCCGTTATGGGGCTTCCCAGGTGGCTCAGTGGCAAAGAATCCGCCTGCCAATCCAGGAGATGCAGATGTGGGTTCCATCCCTGAGTCGGGAAGATCCCCTGAAGGAGGAAATGGCAACCCATTCCAGTATTATTGCCTGGAGAATCCCATGGACAGAGGAGCCTGGTGGGCTACAGTCCATGGGGTCGCAAAAGAGTCAGACACAGCTGAGTGACTGAGCATGATACAACACACACACACACCTGTTGTTACAGCAGCATAACCTTACATGTGAATAAGGGACAGGGTTCTAGGAGTTTGGAGCAGGAAGTGGCCATTTTGGACTAGAGGAATCAAGGAAGACTTTCTAGAGGAAGACAGCATTTGCACTAAGTTTTAAGGAAGTCTGTATTCCAAATAAATAAGTGTATATCCATTGGGGGATTACTAAACAGTTATTAAAGACATTGAGGCTGATCCCCAGGTACAGACATGAAGCCATGCCTGAGCTCTGTTTTCTCAAGAAGACAAGTACAGTCACACACTTCCATTGCTGTACAGAAGAACGTGGTTGTATATGGAGAGAAAACAAAGGGGGAAATACAGGCTACACTGAGGAGTGGGGCCACAGCACAAGGGAAGAAGAGGGATTTTCTTAATTTTCACTTTTTTTGTCCTGTGGGGCTATTGTGTCTTTTGACAATGAATACCTATCATGCTATAGTACAACTTTCCTGTATTTCTAAAGCAAATTAGAAATGTGCTTGTCCTGCCCTGCCCGGCCAGGACGTGAGCTTCATTCGGAAGGAAGCCTTAGTGTAATTACTAGTCTTCAAGAGTGCGGGACGCAGGAGTTTGAGAGCAATGAGGTTAAGAATCACTTTCCAATTAGTCAGGGCTTCCCTGGTGGTTCAGACAGTAAAGAATCTGCCTGCAATGCAAGAGGCCTGGGTTCAATCCCTGGGTTGGGAAGATCCCCTGGAGGAGGGCATGGCTACCCACTCCAATATTCTTGCCTTGAGAATCCCGTGGACAGAGGAGCCTGGTGGGCTACAGGCCATGAGGGTCACAAAGAGTGGGACACGACTGAGCGACTGACACTTTCACTTTCCAGTTAGTCAAGCCTGAGCTTAGTGGTTTCCCTGAGACAAGTCTTAGAAGGGGGCTTCGCTGGCAGTCCAGTGGTTAAGACTCTGTGCTTCCATGCAGAGGGCACAGGTTCTATCCCTGGTCAGGGAACTAAGCTCTCACGTGCAGAAAAAAAAATTTTCAAGTCTTAGAGGGAGGGAGTTTGCCCTCTCTGCCTGGGCCAGGAGTGAGGAAATGTGACTTCAGAGGGCCTGGCCACGGCTATCCTGGGAAGGCCTGGGCAACTTCCTGGTATAGGCAGGATGAGTCCCCTATCTCCTGGGGTACAGGATGGACGGTGACTCCGTGGGGGAAGCCCACCCACATGAAAGGTGGCCAGACGAATCCCAGCTGCTTCAACTAGCGACTCCTCACATCTTATCTGTCCTCAGCCACCAAGGAGAAACTGAGGCAGCCCTGCTGACAATGATGAGCTTGGACCCACTGCATTATAGAGCCTCTTTGTTACAGCAGCACACCTCTATCACAACAAAGTCTGGCCTCTGGGAAAAAGCTGAGACCTCAGAGCAGGAAGAGGCTATAGACCCAGGAAGATAACCATTCTCATAGTTCTAGAACAGAGGTCAGCAAACGTTTTCTGTACAAAGCCAGAGAGCAAATATTTTAGCTTTTGTGGGCCATCCTGTCCCTGTCACAATTACCCAACTCTCACCTTGTAGCAAAAAAACAGCCATACAAGATACATAAACAAATGAGCATGATCATGTTCCAATAAAACTTTATTTACAAAAACAGGCAGTGGGCACAAAAATGTGGATATACTTACCACTATGGAATTGTACATGAAAAATGGCTGAGATGGTAAATTTTATGTTTTTTGTAATAATTAAAAATTAAAATGTTCTGGGACTTCCCTGGTGGTACAGTGAGATACGAATCCTCCTGCCAAGGCAGGAGACAAGGTTCGATCCCTGGTCCGGGAAGATACCACATGCTGTGGAGCAACTAAGCCCATGTACCACAGCTACTGAGCCTGCACGGTCTAGAGCCCATAGTCCAAAACGAGAGAAGCCACCACAATGAGGAGCCCAAGCACCGCAATTAGAGAGTGGCCCCTGCTCTCTGAAGCCAGAGAGAGTCCACTCGCAGCAACAAAGACCCAGCGCAATGAAATATATAAATATATAAATATTTTTTAAAGTTAAAATTTTCATTTAAATGCAAAAACAAAACATAAAAACAGGCAGTGGGCTAAATTTGCCAACCCCCTGTTCTAGAACATCAGAGTTGGAAAGATTCTCTGAGGACAGTCTCTTCTGCTCTAAGGCAGACTTCTTTAATAAACACACCTCACCCATGTTTGGTAAACAAGGAAAAGATGTTATTATAACAAGGAAATCATGCCCATACGCGATTTTCCCCAGCATGCTAATATTTTTAAATAGTCAGAAACAAGCACAATTTTTAAAATATCCTTCAGTTCGGTTCAGTTCAGTTCAGTCTCTCAGTCATGTCCAACTCTTTGCAACCCCATGAATCGCAGCACGCCAGGCCTCCCTGTTCATCACCAACTCCCAGAGTT
>NW_011494644.1:10355966-10371922 GCF_000754665.1 Bison bison bison
CCTCCTCCCTGCCCCCGAATCCCTCCCAGCATCAGAGTCTTTTCCAATGAGTCAACTCTTTGCATGAGGTGGCCAAAGTACTGGACTTTCAGCTTTAGCATCATTCCTTCCAAAGAACACCCAGGACTGATCTCCTTTAGAATGGACTGGTTGAATTTCCTTGTAGTCCAAGGGACTCTCAAGAGTCTTCTCCAACACCACAGTTCAAAAGCATCAATTCTTCGGCGCTCAGCTTTCTTCACAGTCCAACTCTCACATCCATACATGACCACTGGAAAAAAAATAGCCTTAACTAAACGGACCTTTGTTGGCAAAGAAATGTCTCTGCTTTTCAATATGCTATCTAGGTTGGTCATAACTTTCCTTTCAAGGAGTAAGCGTCTTTTTATTTCATGGCTGTAATCACCATCTGCAGTGATTTTAGAGCCCAAAAAAGTCTGACACTGTTTCCACTGTTTCCCCATCTATTTCCCCTGAAGTGATGGGACCAGATGCCATGATCTTAGTTTTCTGAATGTTGAGCTTTAAGCCAACTTTTTCACTCTCCTCTTTCACTTTCATCAAGAGGCTTTTTAGTTCCTCTTCACTTTCTGCCATAAGGGTGGTGTCATCTGCATATCTGAGGTTATTGATATTTCTCCCTTAGCAGGATTTAAAGAACTGAAGAAAAAGAGTGGAATTCTGCCTTCCCTTGCTGTAAGTAGTAGCTGGATCAGTGGCTCCAAGAACCTCTGTGCTGTCACGGGATTAAACCATCTGGGGACATGGCAAGTTGAGATGAAGAGGCTACAAAGTCGTGCCTACCTCTCCTCTCCTGGAACAGTGGATTAACGCCCAAGGCTATCCTTTCAATTATATCTTTGTTGATCAAGACGGTCCTGGAGAGAAGCCACCACCCCCTAGGACCTCCCTCTCAAGAGGCAGCTGGAGCCTCAGGTTTAAGGTTGGACTTGTGGATGACTGTGTAGCTGGGCACCCTTAAGCACGTGCAGACAAGAGTTTGGGTTTGTTTTTTGGTTTTTTTTTTTTTTTGGCCATGCAGCACAGCTTGAGGGATCTTAGCTCTCTGACCAGAGACCCTGACGAGAGTCTACATGTGCTCAAGTGTTTATTAGAACTGGTATTGATTTTGTGGTGCTCTGGCAGATTTTTCAACCATCTATCCTAACTCTTTTCCTCATCAGCCCTGTTCTTATTAGTGCACAAGTCTAATCACGAGGTCTCACAGGAACACCTTTACGGCAAGAGAGGAGGGACACCCGCAACTTTTCTCGACCCCCCTGCACCACTGTGGATGAGAACTATGACCGATAGCGGCTGCTAACATTTACTGAGCACTTGCTAGAGGCTGACATTGTGCTAAAGAAGTTATATCCCCCCCTAAAAAAAGAAGAAGTTATATCCCCTTCTCTCCCCGCAATAACCCTATATTATCATCTTAGCTCCCTACCAGGGATCCAACCCGCACCCCCTGCAGTGGAAACAAGGATTCTTAACCACTGAACCACCAAGAAAGTCTCTAACATCCCCACTTTAATAGAAGAGAATACAGAAGCCCAGAGAAGGTAGGGGAGCTGTCCAAGTCAGGAATTAGAGCCAGGGAGGGCCCCCTCGCATCCTCTCAAGTCTTCTTGCCCACCCCACTTCCTCATCTCCCTGCAGCAGGCACACCTGAGAACCCTAGAATTTGCCTTCTCCTGATTATTGAATACAGTTGATTATTCAAAATACATAGAGAGAACCGAGGGAGGGAAATTGGATGCTGACCTTGAAGAGAAGTTCCTGATGATGTGTGGGCAAATCAAATCAGGGGCAGTTTTGATGACTGAGAATGGCAAATCAGTTTTTCCCCTTACTAGGAGCTCGAAAATCAGTAGACCCCAGAGATAAAGCCATGAGTGAGGCATTGGCCTTAAGCCCCCCAAAATCATTTAGGGTGATCATTTAAAGAAGTATGAATGCCAGGACTTCCCTAGTGGTGCAGTGGCTAAGACTCTGTGCTCCCAATGCACAGGGCCCGGGTTCGATCCCTGGTCAGGGAACTAGATCCCACACGCCACAACAAAGACCAAAGATCTTCTGTGCCACAACTACGACCTGGCACAGCCAAATAAGTGAACAAATGTTCAGAAAAAAGAAGTATGAATGGTGATATTTAATGGCATGAGGCAAAGCACCTTTAAAGATCAGAGATCACTTTCCTTGACCACAGGATCATTCAGAAGAGAACAAATCCGGGTCCAAATGTTGGTGAGGATGTAGGCAACACGAGAATTCAGGCACTACTGCTGCTGCTGCTGCTAAGTCACTTCAGTCGTGTCCGACTCTGTGCGACCCCATAGACGGCAGCCCACCAGGCTCCCCTGTCCTTGGGATTCTCCAGGCAAGAACACTGGAGTGGGTTGCCACTTCCTTCTCCAATGCATGAAAGTGAAGAGTGAAGGTAAGACACCCAGTTGTCTGACTCTTCGCGACCCCATGGACTGCAGCCTACCAGGCTCCTCCATCCATGGGATTGTCCAGGCAAGAGTCCTGGAGTGGGGTGCCATTACCTTCTCCATCAGTCACTACTAAGGGAGTATAAATGGGTACAGCCACTTTGGAAAAGCACTTGGCATTACCTAACCAAGTCAGCGTGTGCATTCCTATGACCCAGCAATCCACTCAAAAGCATACGCCTCAGAGTCACTCTTGCCCATGTGCACCCTGAGACACGGACAGGAATGTCCAGAGCAACCATGTAGGCAATGGGACAGAACAGCAAGCATCCCAAGTGCTTCCGATTATATACAATTCAAGGATAGGCATCATTAAATATCATACGTTTGGGGACACACAGGTGATAAAAGTGTAAAGAACAACAGAAAATGATCAGCATAGATTTACAGATAGTAGCGGGCTTTGGGAAGAAATAGGTTGTGATGGAGAGGGACACACCGGGAGTATCTAATGTTCTAATACTTAGGTGGTAAGTATATGAATATTTTATTATTATTCATTAGACTATATGCTTAAGTTTCAAACACTCTTTTGCATAAGTGATATAGCTCACAAGTTAATTTTTTAGATTTAAAGTTAAGAGAAAAGGAAGAGAATGGTCTAGAGGTAGGATAGAGCAAATTCAAGACCCTGTGGATATTTAAGGGGCACCCAATTCTCCACAGTAGGAGGCAATGGCACCCCACTCCAGTACTCTTGCCTGGAAAATCCCATGGACGGAGGAGCCTGGTGGGCTGTGGTCCATGGGGTCGCTAGGAGTCAGACACGACTGAGCGACTTCACTTTCACTTTTCACTTTCATGCATTGGAGAAGGAAATGGCAACCCACTCCAGTATTCTTGCCTGGAGAATCCCAGGGACAGGGGAGCCTGGCGGGCTGCCGTCTATGGGGTCACATAGAGTCAGACATGGCTGAAGTGACTTAGCAGCAGCAGCAGCAGCAATTCTCCATAGCCTCAGATAACATGCTCAAACACTGTCTATAGTATTAGGAATGCCGCTTGTAGTAGAAACCAAAAGCTCCCCAACAGTGACCTAAATAATACAGGCATTCAAAGATGTGTCATAACAGGAAAGCTAGAGTTTAAGGGTTGATCTAGTAGTTCAGTGATCCATTTCGGAAATTCTCCTAGAGGCACAAGATGGCTACTGCAGCTCCGGACAACACATCTTCACCCACCCACTTCCAGAAGTAGGAAAGGAGCCAGGATAGTGAGAAAGACTTTCTTCGTAGGCTTTTCATCAAGGGGGATAATGTTTCCCAAAAAGTCCCAGCAGAGTTCCATTTATACCCCACTGGCCAGAACTGGGTCGTTTTTTTATCTTTATTCTTTGATTTATTTGTTTATTATTTGGCTATGCTGGGTCTTAGTTGAAGTTGTGGCATGTGGGATCTAGTTCCCTGATCAGGGACTGAACTCAGGTGCCCTGCATTGGAACACAGAGTCTTAACCTCTGGACCACCAGGGAAGTCCCAGAACTGGATCATTTAACCACTGCCAGGCACAGAACAGAGGATGATATGGTTGGATGACATCATCAACTCAATGGAAATAAGTTTGAGCAAACTGCAGTAGATAGTAAAGGACAGGGAAACCTGGCGCGCTGCAGTTCAGGGGGTTGCAAAGAGTCAGACACGACTGAGCGACTGAACAACAAGCCACAAGGGAGGCTGGGAGAATGTTTGCCCTTTTCTTCCTCCCTATCAGACAGAAAAGGAAGGAGAGGGACTACCCACTGGGCCAGAAACCATAATGCCTATCACAATCCGCCCCCACCTCTAGGCATATGAAGAACATCTCTTCTACCATCGATGCCTTCAGATCTGTCAAATAACCCATGCCTCCATGGAAACTGGAGTGGGTACCACACAGCCCCAGAATGAATGAATGAGACATGTCTGTTTCTTCCGTGAGACGCCTGGTGGTGGGGGAGGGGTCGTGCTCTGAAAAGCCTTGGCTCTCCAGCCCCCAGCTCATGATCCGACACAGAGTGATAAACTTCACTTTGTCAATCGACGGACGCTACCAGATGACGGAAGTCAGCAAGTCCTCCTGCTGTCGTGATCTGGTCAGCTGGGACTCTGGTGTGTCACACTGACAACCCGATGCTAAAGCCTATAGAAAAGGGAGAAGCTAGTCGGGCGGCAGCGGGGGCGGGCCACCAGCCACTTTATGCACTGGTTGTAAATCAACTGAAAACTTGAGCTTCGAGGGCCCAACAGTTCACTATGGTGGTGAGCCACGGCAGCCAAGACTGGTGGGAGGGAGCAAAAATCCAGGCCGTGCTGGCCTACAGTCCTGCAGACAATGACTGCCTGGCACTTGAAACGACAGTGACCCTGACAGAGGACATCTGCTGTCCTGTTTGCCCCAGTCCCCACCACTCCCTACTGTTTCTCCAACGCTGAAGCCAAGGGTTGACTACTGTTTATCATCACGCTCACGTGGTTCTTCTTACCCTTGGCCACTTCCCAAAATTTGGGTCACCCATCCGGCCTTATAGACACTTGAGTTTTGGATCCTTGAACTAGAGCACTGAAGACGGTCAAGTTCCCTGTTCTGCGGTGAAAGTAACAAGCCTACTCTCACATCAATGCCTTCCCTCGCTCTGGGGCATTGATGTGGTAAGTGATTGAAGTCAAAGACTCCAGGCTTGTTCCCAAAAAGATGAAAATCAACCCTACCATCTAGCTGAGCATCAGTCCCCGCAGTGAAGCCTACATGCAAAACGGCCGTGTGGGGTGCCATCTCTGCCCAGTGGCTCAAACGCCGTTCTGGCGGTTACTCCAAAGCACGGCTCTTCCTGACTATTGTGACATGGTATGTCATTCCAGGAAACCTGAGCGCCGACTGACAGCTACAAAACCAGGAAATAAAATGAAGCCCGGAAAAAAAATTCGTGAAAGACGGTGCACTTGGCAACATTTCTGAAATAAAAACTAGTGCTCATGTGAAGCTTATCATGTCAGCCACTGTTCTAAGTGCTTTCACACTGATTAATTCACTCAATCCTCACACAAACCCCAGGAGGTGGATACTTGTTTTGTTGCTGTTGTTCAGTTGCTAAGTTGTGTCCGTCTTTGCAATGCTAATGGCTGTAGCCCACCAGGTTCCTCTTTCGATGAGACTCTCCAGGCAAGAATACTGGAGCGGGTTGCATTTCCTATCCCTGTTTCAATGGGATGTGGTACCA
This sequence comes from Bison bison bison, assembly GCF_000754665.1. NCBI lineage: Eukaryota > Metazoa > Chordata > Mammalia > Artiodactyla > Bovidae > Bison > Bison bison. The sequence goes on from NW_011494644.1 coordinate 10,361,661, forward strand.
GCCCCCACATGACTCCCAGGGATCCTCACCTCCTGTTCTTCATGGCCCTGTACATGGGTCAGGGATAGCCCATGGGACTCATGGAATACCTCAGAAGTGACAGTGTGTGGCTTCCAAGGCCAGGTCAAAGGGCGCTGTGAGTTCTGACTTGGTTTCTGGACTGTGTGCACTGGGGGAAGCCAGCCGCCATGTTTTGAGGACCCTCAAGCAGCCCCGTGGCGAGGTGTGTGTGGAGAGGAACCCACTGGCCAGTCCCAGCTTGGCAACGAGAGAGTGAGCCTCCATGGAGGCCAGCCCTCCAGCTCCAGGGAAGCTTCAGATAACTTCAGTCTCAACCCTCATCTCCTGCAATCTCATGAGAGACCCCAACTCAGAATCACTCACCAGGTTCCTGACCCAGAGAAACCAGGGGAGATAACCCACAATTACTGTTTGCAGTCACTAAGCCTTGGAGGTGATTTATTAGGCAGCAAATACGGCTTCCCTGATGGCCCAGCAGGTAAAGAATCCGCCTGCAATGCAAGAGACGCAGGAAATGCGGGTTCAGTCCTGGGGTCAGGAAGATACCCTGGGCGAAGAAATGGCAACCCACTCCAGTATTCTTGCCTGGAAAATCCCATGGACAGAGGAGCCTGACAGGCTTCAGCCCATGGAGTTGCAGGGAGTAGGACATAACTGAACACTCACGCATGCACGCTGTTAGATAACTAATACAGGTGGTAAGACTCGGGGAGCAGCGGGATTCCCCAGTGGTCACCTTCCAGTACAGGGAGCTCGGGTTTGATCCCAGGTCGGGGAACTAAAACCCCACATGCCTTGGGGCAACTAAGCCCATCAGCACAACTACTGAGCCTGCGCCAGAGCCTGTGTGCCCCTAGAGAAAGCCCGCATGCCCCAACAAAGACCGGCGCAGCAAAAACAAAAAACTCAGAAAGGGAGACAGAAGCTAAATAATTTGCCCAACTGGCAACTAATGGAGTCAGAATTTGAACCCAGGCTATCTGGAGCCCATGCATCTAACCACTCCACTATACTGCCCCTCTGGCCACTTCCAAAAGGGATCCAGCTGGTGTTCAGCTGTATCCATCTCCCTTTTGCTGAGTGCCTACTCTGTGTTCCTAATGTTACCTATATGAACTCATTTCACACTCTCCCAACAACTCAGGCAAACACGTAATATTCTCTGCATTTTATTTTTTCTATTAAAATGTAATTAGCCAAGTAATGCATCAATGCATTCCTCCTTTTAAAAAAATTCAATTAGAAGATAAGATCCCTAAATCTCCTTCGAACACTCCCATCCCTACACCCAGGTCCCTCTCCCAATCTGACATCAACAGTTTGGTGGGTACCTTTCCAGATGTTTCTTCCTAGTCATTTATTTATATTCATACTTCTGTTCCCCCCACTCCACCCCCCCTCAAAAAAAACTACATAGCCAAAAAACTATGGGATTAAGTCTCACAAAATAATGTTGGGCAGGATACCCGTCACAACAGAATACACTGTGTGACTCCTTTAATGTAAATACAAAATGCAGGCAAAATTATACTAGTGTTTAGGGTTGCAGGTTTAAGCCACAAAATGATCAAGTGAATCAAAGCAGTGACCGCCATAAATGCCAGGACTGTGAGCGCTTCTCAGGGCAATGGGGGTCACTGCAGAGGCGTCAGGGTAGTTTCGAGGGGCTGGTACTGTTTTACATTTACCTCCGAGGTGGTTCCATGAGGTTGGCTTTGTGATAAATCATTAAACAGGGTGTTTTCATTTTGTGTACCTTCCTATAAATATAATTCACAATTTTAAAAGGCCTAGTTTAAGAAAATACGTGTTCTGTATTTCTGTTTTATAGCAGATTTCTCATTCTATCTTTCTAAACACTGATTCTGTTCACTCACCAATAAGTCTATCCATTTGTCACCTGAAAACGTACTTCATTCTTTTTAACAGCTACAGTATATTCTACAGAGTGGGAATTCCAGATTCGCTTAGTCATCCTGTACTGACGAACATTTGGTTTGTGTCTCGTTTGAACAAGACTGCAGTGAGCATCTTGGTGGACATGTGCATTTTCTCAGGAAAGACCCCAGCAGCTGGAATTGCTGTGGCCAAGATATGAATACTGATAGTTTTTTTTATTTTTGGCCACGTCCTGTGGCATCCTAGTTCCCCAGTCAGGGATGGAACCCACGCCCCGAGCAGTGGAAGTACAGAGTCTTAACCACAGGACCGCCAGGGAAGCCCCTCTTTTTATTTTATTTTATTTTATTTTTTGGACACTGATAGTTTTAGTAAACATTGCCAAAATAGTGTTCATTGTAGACATACTGGTTCCTCTCTCTCCAGCATCAGGTAAGGATTCTCATATTCCTCACCGACTCATGATATCGTCAAAGTGCTCCATTTGGGAGCCATCTGGGGGAAGGAAAATACTGCCTCCTAATTGTCCATTTCACAGATGAAGAAACAGAGCCTCGGGCAACTGAAGCCTGAGATAACATAGCAAGGGCTTCCCAGGTGGCGCTAGTGGTAAAGAACCTGCCTGCCAACCCAGGAGACACAAGAAGCAAAGTTTCGGTCCCTGGGTCGGGAAGATCCCCTGGAAAAGAGCACAGCAACCCACTCTAGTATTCTTGTCTGGAGAATCCTATGGACAGAGCAGCCTGGCAGGCTGCAGTCCACGGGGTCACAAAGAGTCAGACACGACTGGAGTGCCTTAGCACACATGCACACACATAGCAAGGAAGCAGCAACACAAGGACTTGGATTCAGATCTTCTGTTTCCAAACCCAAGCTCTTGCCAAGATGTAGGGTTTTGCTCCTTAAAGAACAGGTACTCCTGAGACATGCCATGGATACCCCCTATTGTTGTTTAGTTGCTAAGTCATGCCCAACTCTTTTACGACCCCATGGGCCAGGCTCTTCTGTCCATGGGGTTTCCCAGGCAAGAATACTAGAGTAGGTTGCCATTTCCTCCTCCAGGGGATCTTCCCAACCTAGGGTTCAAACCCACATCTCCTGCTTGGTAGGTGAATTCTTTACCAATGAGCTACCCAAGAAGCCCATGGATATTCCCTAGCGAGAGGCTAAAGGCAACCCAGTGTCCCCAAGGTCACAACTAGGTGAGATGCACATGGAACCTGGCCCAGGGGCTGGCAGGTAGACCACCACCTGCATGGAAATCACTGGAGAGGAAATGAGCTCGAAATGGAATTGACAAGGTGCCACCGCCAACTCTGATAGTAAATTAGATAAACTTGCATCTGACACTATGCATTTAGAGCAAGGGAGCGCGAGGTTCTCAGCAGTCCTCAGCTGCTCCCGAGCAACAAGCCACTGGGAGTAAAAAATAAAACAATCTCAAGCTACAAAACGCAATAATGAATGATAACAGGCCCCAGAGCAGCAAGGGAGAATTATTGGAAAATCAACTAAGAGCCCATCAGACGGGAGGCCTGAGCAGCTGGTAGCAGGAGATGGTGGCAGAGAAAAGAGGGCTTGCAGTCAGAGATGTCTGGGTGTGAGGCGACTCCCACACTTGCCCGCTAGGTGACCTTAAACAAGTTCCTGGAGCTCTCAAAGATTCAGCTTCCTTGACTATAAAATAGGAGTGGAAAGAGTACGTACTACCTTCCAGCACTGTTATGAGGATTAAACGAGATTTCAACTAGACAGGGCCCAGGGTTGCCAAGCACAGTTGTTCAGGTCGGGCATAAACAAGGCCGTGTACCTGAAGCTGTGAGTGGGGTTACAGTTGCACCCACCCTCCATGCACGAGCAGGAGGCTTTATCAAATTTGCCAGAGCCCACCGTGTACAGTATCAGCCTCGAAAGTGCTGGGCGCATAGTAGGTGATCAATAAATGGGAACATTAGGATCATGGCAACCTGATTCCCCAGTTGGGGGTGCAGGCCTTTCTGACCATGGCTGTGACAAGAGCTCCTCTCCTAGGACCAAGAGAAAGCCCCTACGTGGGTCCTGGAAGCAAAGCTTGCAGGACTGAGTGGAATGAGCCGTGTTCCCCTCGAAGCCCATGAAGGAAAGGCTGGGACTCCAGGAAGTACAAATGGAAAACGAGTTGCCATGCCCTGTGTGGCTTCACACTTCCATAGAGATGAGAGCTCCAAGGAGGGGAGGGCATGGGGGGACCAGAGCCCCATCTCCAAAGGGCCATCCCCATGGACAACTTCCAGATCTTTGCCTGTGTTTTTCTTTCTGCCTAAAATGCTGTTTTGTCAGTCTCATTCTTCTCAGACTCAGCTCAAATGCCCACTTCCTTGCTCCCTTCCCCAGATCCCTGTACCCCCCATCCCAGGCTAGAAGGACTAACTGCAGCTTATGCATCCTTGTAACCATCTACCCACCCACAACTGGACATAATTGGTTTTCTCTCCGTCTGATAAGTTAATGAATAAACGAGTGAGAGAGAGCCTGGCCTTCCTCTAGGACCCTATGAAAGAGCAGGGACCTCCCCCTCCATCCTGGCCTGTCCTTTTATAATTAGGACCAGTGAGGTCTTAAGTCAGAGAACAGTGTGTTAGGACAGGAGAGGGCTGACAGTTGGGTGTGACGGGCCTGTCATTCTGACAGCCCCAGGGGCTTCAACAGAGTAAAATGTGACCCACAGCCAAGGCAGAGACATGCCATGGCAGGCTCTGTGTGCAGGATAACGAGCTGGGGAAGGATGCTACTTGCTACAGAAAGAAGAATCTCTGGAGGCCTCCAGTCTTGCCGGACCACCTGCACTTGTAAGACTGCACTTCTAATCCAGGGTCATTTTTAAAGAAATTGATCAGACAAACACAGTGCTCTGGACCCAAGGGCAGCCTGGTGTTAAAGCTGAGCTCCCAGGTCATCCTGGACCTGGGTCTGCCAGAGCCCTGGTCCTGCTGCACCCTCGTCACTTGCTTGCCCTTCACTCCCCCTCTGGCTGTGAGCACCTGGAGGGCAGGGACTGAGTTTCGTTAAGATCTTGCAGTGCCGGCTCCCTGCAGGAGGTCATTAAGTGATTCTGACAGAATGAAAGGCAGCAAGCTCAGGCTTCCCTGGTGGCTCAGTGGTAAAGAATCTGCCTGCCAATGCAGGAGACATGGGGTCTCCCGGGAAGATCCCACCTGCCATGGAGCAACTAAGCCCATGCACCACAACTATGGAGTCTGTGCTCTAGAGCCCAGGAGCCTCAACTACTGAGCCCACGGCCGTAGAGCCCGTGATCTGCAATGAGAGAAGCCACTGCAAAGAGAGGCTCACACACTGCGACTAGAGAGTAGCCCACTAGAGAAAAGCCTGCGCAGCCCAGGCCAGCCAAAAATAAATACATAAAATTATAAAAAAGAAAGGCAGCAAGCTCAAGAGAAATCAGGAGAGGAGCCCCCTCTGCCCTGGCCAGAGTTTGGTCCTCACCAGAGTGTGATGCTGTCACGATTGTGTGACCTCAGATCCCAAAGTGGATGAGAGCTGGAAGCTGGATGGGACCGGGGGAAGAGGGTCAGGGTGTGTATGAGGCAGCTCTTGCTGCAGCGATGAACAGTCCGAACATCTCAGCCGCTTTCAATACCAAACACTGCTTTCTCGTGCTTGTTACACAAGGGCAGCAGGTTGGCCACAGCTCAAGCCGGTTCAGCTGGGCTCGGCTGGGCTTGGCTGCACTGGGCTCCACGTGCCCTCTCTGCAGGACCAGGCAGAAGAAAGAGCCACAGTGTGGGGCTCTGTGTTCTCATGTCAAGGGTCAGAAGCTAAAGGAGGGCAGAGGCGCATGCTTGCATATCACATCGGCTTGCATTTCAATGGTCAAAGTGAGTCATGTGACAATTCAATTGGGGTGGAATGATGGAGAGGAAATGAAAAACTATGAACAAATAACGCCATTGAGCTGAGTACATTATTTTTTACTCTCCAGCCTCCCCTCTCCTCCATTCCGGAAACATATTCCATGTGGTATGAGCAGATCTAATCATCCTTGCCTCTAAGTAGGCAGATGAATTAGGCCAGCCAACTGGAGTACTGTATTGACACCTCCCAGGCCACGATGATTGGCTCAGGAATGGACATGTGATATAAACAGGCCAATGAGAGCTCTTCCCTGAGACCTTTCTGCCAGAGCTATCAGGAAAGATGCTCTGTTCTCTCTGGGGTTGCTGAGCAGGTAGGATGTGAGTGCAGGGCTTCTAAGTAGCCACACCGGTCTCCACAGAAAGGCACAGTCCAGTATGACAGCAATGAGGAAGAGGTTCTATGCTGCCCACATGTGACTGTGGCTGGTGCAAATGAGTTACTGCGGTTCACACTTCCTTTGGGGTTTAACTTAAATTTCATTTTAATTCATTTACATTTCAATCTAATAGTCATAGATAGCTAGTGGCCAAGATATTGGATGTAATCAGTATAGAATCTTTTATGATTTTTTGGGGGTCCCTGTGTCCCATTGACCCTGATGCCTTTTGTCACTTATAAGAGCAAGTAAGTGTCATTGCATCACTTTGTGGACAAAGGTTCGTATAATCAAAGCTATAGTTTTTCCAGTAGTCATATATGGATGTCAGAGTTGGACCATAAAAAGGGCTGAGTGCCAAAGAACTGATGCTTTCAAATTGTGGTGCTGGAGAAGACTCTTGAGTCCCTTGGACAGCAAGGAGATCAAATCAGTCAATCCTAAAGGAAATCAACCCTGAATATTCATTGGAACCACTGATGCTGAAGCTGAAGCTCCAATACTTTGACCATGTGATGCAGAGTCGACTCATTGGAAAAGACCTTGATGCTAGGAAAGATTGAGGGCCAAAGGAGAAGGAGGTGGCAGAGGATGATATGGTTAGATAGCGTCACTGACTCAACAGACATGAATCTGAGCAAACTCTGGGAGACAGTGAAGGACAGGGAAGCCTGGTGTGCTGCAGTCCATGAGATCACAAAGGATCAGACAGTACCTAGCAACTGAACAACAAAACTGTCTTTGCTTAAGATAGTAAGGTTTCCAACAACAGGAATGGAAAGAGTCTAGAGACTTCCCTGGTGGCCCAACAATTACAAATTTGCCTTGCAATGCATGGGACGCTGGTGTGATCCCTGGTTGAGGAACTAAGATCCCACATGCCATGGAGCAACTAAGCCCACACACCACAACAAAAGATCCTGCATGCCACAATCAAGACTCAAGGCAGCCAAATAAATAAATAAGATATTAAAAAAAAAAGAAGTGAAAATAGTCTTAAGCAGTGCCATCAGCAACAGTATCACCTCCATTTATTTTGCCCTATTATATGCTAGGGGGCTTCCCAGGTGGCAGGGAGGTAAAGAATCCACCTGCCAATGCAGGAGATGCAAGAGACATGGGTTCAATCCCTGAGTCAGGAAGATCCCCTGGAGAAGGAAATGGCAACCCACTCCAGTATTCTTGCCCAGAAAATCCCATGGATAGAGGAGCCTGGCGGGCTGTAGTCCATGGGGTCGCAGAGAGTCGGACGCGACTGAGTGACTTGGCACATTACATGCCAAGCATACAGCTGATACACATCTCAGTGATCTTTCTAAATAGGCCCATGAGGAACTTGGAGAGCCAGACAGCCTAGACTTGAGTCCCACCTTCACCAATTACCAGCAAGGGGCTTCAGGCTGGGTATGCACTTTCTGATCCCTCAGCTTCCTTTTGTGTCCAGTGGGGCTGACGTTGTCCCTGCCTCGCAGGGCTGTGAAGGCCAAGTGAGTTATTATGTGGAGTGCCTACAACAGTGCCAGGTATGTAGCAAACACTCCCTGGTGTTAACCTTTTTTTTAATTATTATTCTCATCCTGATTCTGCAAAGTGATGAAGGTAACAGGTGACAAAGAACCAGGACTGAAACATCAGCCTATAGGATTCCAGAATATAAACTCTTTACCACCACCTCATTCTGTTTGTGGCTTTTAAACTCCTCTGTCCATGGACATGAGAAAAGTAATATGAATAAGTATTAGCACTAATCGTATGCCCAAGAATATAAATCCCAGGCAGTTTTGCCTCGGAGCCCAAGCTTTTTAACTCTCAGAGAAAGAAAACGATTCCCTTTTCAATGCTCCTCCTGTCCTTCTGTTAATGCCAAGGAGAAAGTCCCCGCTCAGTGCCAACGTATCTTTAATGCCTCTCCAGTACTTGTGCAGAGAGAGCCAGCCTAAGGCTCAAAGCCGACCCCAGTATCTGGAGGGGATTTAATAGGCGCTGTGCTTAAGCTCTGCTTTATGCCTCAGGCAGAGGCAGGAATTCCCTCTCTAGAGCTGCTATGGCTCCCGGTAGCCAGAAAGGCAGTGATTAGAGAGGGGAGGGCTTGGCTTCAGGAAGCTCTCAGAGCCTGCGGAGGTGACCCACAGTCTGCGAGGCTCTCCTTCGCAGCCCAGGTAAGTTTCAGAGGGTGGTGGATGGCAGGGCACTGGGGGGCCAGCAGCCTTCCATGACCACCAGATGTCACCCAGCCTGCAGCGGCTAGTTGACAGATTCTCGACCTGCGGTGAGTGGAGTTGCAGAAAGCACCCCACCTCACAGCATGTGATCAGGAGCCAAAGGCCCCGATGTGACTCCCGGGCTGAGCGTCTGTGGGCAGTCACTCCCTTCTCTGAGCCTCAGTTTTGTCATCTGAGAAACAGACATAACAATGCCTACCCCCGGACTTCCCTGGTGGTACAGTGGATAAGAATCCGCCTGCCAAAGCAGGGGACGTGGGTTTGAACCCTGTCCTGACCTTAGAGAAGATCCCACCTGTTTCGGGGCAACTAAGCCTGTGTGCCACAACTACTGAGCCTGTGCTCCAGAGCCCGCAGGTGCAATTCCTGAACCTGAGAGACGCAGCTATGGAGCCTGTGTGCCTAGAGCCTGTGCTCTGCAGCAAGAGGAGCCGCCGCCACGAAGAGCAGCCCCTGCTCGCCGCAACTAGAGAAAGCCTGCACACGGCAACCAAGACCCCGCACAGTCAAAAAGAAAGAAAGAAAGATTAAAAGAAAAAAAAAAATACCTACCCCCAAGGAATGATCCTAAGAAACTAAAGGAGGCCATACGTGAGAAAACACTGTATAAGGAAGTGAGTAAACATAAGCTACTGCCGTTTTTATTCTTTGAGTACACGTGTGCTATTTCCATGTAGGAATCATCCACACAAAGTCAAGGGCTAACACAAGGGTGAGATGGAACCACCTGTAATTTTTCGAATTATCTTTGTTTTTGCATCTGTCTCTTGCAGGGCAGGGATCTTCTTTCCCATCTGGGCAGCCCACTGCCTAAGGCAATACCTGGCAGAGCAGAGCAGCAACAAAAATTTCTTATATGGACGGATTATGGATGATGGATAAATGGAGAACTGGATGTGTGGATGTATAGGGGCATGGATGGATGGAATGAAGGGATGGATGATGGATAGACGGGCTGTGAATGGATGAACGCACACGTGGTGATGGACAGATGGAAGGGTGAAGGATTGATGGATGATGGATATATAATAGATGGATGAGAGATGGTTGGATGAATGGATGGATGGTGGCTGAGTGGGTGATGTATTTATGGGTGACAGATGTATACCAGATGGATAAATGGATGGAGGATGGATGGGTGATGAAATTGAAATTTTAGGATGCAACTCTTGGCTAGGTCAGAATCTTACTCTGGTACTAGATCCCAACACCCCAAACCCTCAACCACAAGGAGCGTGTACGTGTGTGTGTGTGTGTGTGTGTGTGTGTGTGTGTGTTGTGCTGTCCTGAGGGAGAATTTGGCAGAGAATGTGGGTTTTGGGGAAAAATGTTCAAATTAAAACATACTTTTTAAAAAATGCCAGGCAGCTCCATGACAGGTCTCCAGCATGGGCACGAAAGGACCAACAGACACACACAAGTGTCCTGGTACCACTTGGTTGCTAGCTAAAATGCATAATACTTTTAAAACAACTTCTGGAGTATGCCCTCTGAGAGCCTGCTTCCTCCCCAGTCTCCTATGCCAGCTACATCATCCAGACCAACACAAAGGAAGGTCTATGTTCAGGAGCCTGCTGGTGAGGCCAGTCAAGGCGAAAGACCCTGAAAAGGCATTTCTCATGTACTTCAGCACAGTCCAGCGCCAAGGGGCACTGATTTTAACTCAAACAAATTTTCCAGGGTGGTTGGGACCAAGAGCTCCGGCCTCCTCTCACCAAAATTCTCAGTCACTTCAAGTGGCCCATCCTCTAGGCCACCCACCTGTGGTGGGTTAGTCTCAGTGTTCGTCTGCCTCACCACTGGTCTCTCAAGCCCTCCTCAAGCCAGAG
>NW_011494644.1:10372022-10381386 GCF_000754665.1 Bison bison bison
GCAGGTAGTGACCTGGTGCAGCCTAATTCCCAGCCCCTTACAATACTCTGGCTTCCCTGGTGGCTCAGACGGTAAAGAATCTACCTGCAAAGCAGGAGACCAGGTTCGATCCCTGGGATAGGAAGATACCCTGGAGAAGGGAATCGTTCCCCGCTCCAGTATTCTTGCCTGGAGAATTCCACGGACAGAGGAGCCTGGCAGGCTACAGTCTGTGGGGTCGCAAAGAATCAGACACTACTGGGCAACTAACACATTAACTCAGTACCTCACTGATGGGAATGCAAAGAGGGAGCAAGTAACCCCGCCTATAGAGGCCAAGGAAACCTCAGCAGGAAAGCAGTGCTGACTTAGAGTTAGGCTTGGAGGATGCCCGGGAGACCCGCGGACATCTCACAGAGGCTGGCTGAGCGCCTGATCCACGCTACTGGGGACCTCCTCATGCACACCACAAATCCACTGATGAACAGGTATCGATGACTGAGCGTGTATGGAGAAATGACTTTGCACATCCCTGCAAGCTAAGGGGACAGAGAACAGGGCACAACGAGACACACCAGATCACAGCTGGAGGGTGCCTGGCTTGCACAACCTTGAAGAAAGAGGAGGAAGGAATTTCCCAGGAGGACCGGATAGGAGCCATTTCAGAAGGTGAGGGCTTGTAAAAGACACAGAGGCATGAAGCAGCTCTTTGGAGGACAGTGCAGCAAGGGGCTTGTCGGTGGTTCAGCCCGCCAAGCACCCAGGCCCCTCAACTCTGGTAGCAGCATCTTGACTCTCCGTCAGGGACCACCACCATCAGTGTGTGAGATCGTGCTGGGGCTGACTCTGGCAGCGAGCAGACGACCCAAGGCTAGACTACCAGGGCTACATTCTTTACAATGGCAGGGTAAAGGGTTGCCCGTGATCCAAACCTGACTAATGAGCCCCACCTGGGAGGTTTATTGGTGCTAAACTGGAGGGGATATAAACATGGAGCTGTTGGGGGCTACCATAGAGTCTGTCCTGCTCAGTCGCTCAGCTGTGTCCAACTCTTTGTGATCCCATGGACTGTAGCCCACCAAGCTCCTCTGTCCATGGGATTTTCCCAGGAAAGAATACTGAAGTGGGTTGTCATTTCCTCCTCCAGGGGATCTTCCCAACCCAGGGATTGAACCTGCATCTCCTGAATCTCCTGCATTGGAAGGTGGATTCTTTACCGCTGAGCCACCTGGGAAGACCCTACTATAGAGTAAATCCAACAAAAAAGAAAGAAGAATTCTGAAATGGAGAGGGGGAGAAAAAAAAAAACAGAAACAGAGGAGAGGCAAAAGGAAGTGGAGAGAAAGAGAGACACTGAACCCTGTCAACATCGTATGAGCACCTGGATCTAGCTGAGCCTGAAGCCGTCCCTTTTGTGTTGTTGTCACTTAAGACCTTTTTTCCCCCCAAAGTCTCTTTGCTTAAGCCAGTTTGAGTTAGATTCTGTCACCTGTGACCAAACAAGTTGCCGTATTCATCTGTGTATCCCAACATCCATACCAGGAACTCAGGACATGGGGAAGAGACGGGGTGGGAGGAATGGCAGTCAGCCTGGCCTTTTATGGTAACTGCACACATGCCAAATGTTCACTAATATGAACACTATGACTTCAGTTTACCCATTAACTTTCCCAAAGCAGGGTGTCCCGAGCATGAGGCCCCTCTAGGTTCCAAATGGATGAGTGCATTTGTCCATTTATAAGAGGCTTGACCAAAGGGGTGAATTTAATTTCCTGCCTACTTTTATATGCCAGATTCTTTGTGGTAACCTGATGTGATCTGAGAGACAAGCGCAGTTCTAACTCCAGCACATGGACGGTGCGCCATAAATAACCATCCAATGAATTGGTTAATGCTGCCTTATGTAAATGGGATTCCCTGGTGGCTCAGACGGTAAAGAATCCGCCTGCAATGCAGGAGACCTGGGTCCAACCCCTGCGTTGGGAAGATCTCCTGGAGAAGGGAACAGCTACCCACTCCACTATTCTGGCCTGGAGAATGCCATGGACAGAGGAGCCTGGTGGGCTACAGTCCATGGGGTTGCAAAGGGTCAAACACGACTGAGCAACTTTCACTTTCATGTAAATGTTAACATAAATATGAAACTCGATTTCTGGGTGTGCAGAGCACAGAAGGTGAACTCCATGTGAGTCTCTATCAGCAGCCTCTCCAAGGAGAGCTTTGACACAACAGGAGACAAAAAAAAAAAATGCATCCTGGGACTTGTTGAGCCTTGGCAAGAATTACAACCTCACTGAAAAGGAAAATAATCTAGAAGTAGAGAAAATTAGGATTTATAATGAAAAAGTCAACTAGAATGCATTATGCCACAATCAGCAGGGAGCGGCGTCTCTTGGGTTTTCAGGATGCACGGGAAGAGAAGAAATAGCCCTGGCTCTTTACCGGGAGGTTCCTCTCCAGTGAGCACCGCTGACATTCAGGGTGGAAATGGCTGGAGATGCATGAGCTCAGTGGGAAACCCAGAAAGTCTTTTTTTCTTAAATTGGGTATTGGGCAGACTTTGTTTCTCACCTGGATTAGGTAAAGCCACTGAGACAAGCAGGAAAGTTTCAAAAACCCAAATACTAGCAGCCAACCATCTTTAAATCCACTACAGCCCATGTTTGCTTTGGAAAATTAGAAAGTTACAAAATAAATAACAAAAATGAATGATAACATGCAGAGCTGGTATGCACATGTGCTAAGTCACTTCAGTTGTGTCCAGCTCTTTGTGACCCTATGGACTGTAGCCCGCCAGGCTCCTCTGTCCAAGGGACTTTCCAGGCAAGAATACTGGAGTGGGTTGCCATGCTCTCCTCCAGAGGATCTTCCCGACCCAGGGATCAAACCCACGTCTCTTGCAGCTCCTACATTGCTGATGGATCCTTTACCACTGAGCCACCCGGGAAGACCAGAGCTGGTATAATTAGAGTGAAACAAACAGATTCATACACTGAAGTGTGCACTCCCTAGGTAACCTCAACCCATCCTCCCCGACATCTCCCATCCTTACCCCATCATCCCGACCCTGCTCCCCTCTGACATTGCCTCTGGGGTGTCACACAGACACAGTAAACTAAACCCGGCCACTCTGAACTCAAGATTCCCTCCCCTCCTGCTAAACAAATTAATAATAAATAACAGAAAGCAAAAACCTGTTCCCACTCCAGTCTTCTCTATCTCAGTAATGGACACAACCCTGTGTTTCTCAATAGAACAAAAATCAAGGAGGTGTCCTCAAGTGGCTCCTTTCCCTCACTCCACTTTCACTTTGTCAGCTGATCCTGTTGGCTGTACCTTCAGGCTGTCTCCTGAATCCATCCAGTTGTCTCCATCTTCCCCAGAGGCCAAGCCACCAGCATCTCTCACCTGGCTGATCGCCTGTTAAGCTTCTTATTCCTGCCTCCATCCAATAGTCTCCACTCATCAGTCAAAAACACTCCTTTGTTCAATGGAAATCATATCCTTTCTCTGCTTAAAAGCCCTCAAAGGCATCCCAGTGTATTTAGCATGAAGTCCAAATTTTATACCACAGCCAACAAGGCTCTGCATGACCTGTTCCCTCCCAAGCAATCTGCCTTCTGCAGCAGCCTTACTGACCTCCTTTGAGGTCTTAAAATCTCCCAGTCCATTCCTACGCCAAGGCCTTTGCACGTGCTGCCCCATCATCCTATACCACTCTTCCTTCCATTCTTACCATCTTCTAGGTTTCCACTCAAATGTCACCTCCTTAGAGAGGCCCTCTCTGCTTCACCTTCCATCCAGAGGAGCTCTGCTCCCATACACGTCCACAGGGAGAATGGTGGGCTTAGTGCAGACCCCATTATAAAAAATGGATATAGACAAATACTTGAAAAGTAATACCAGGGGTCACCCCTAGAGAGGAAGTGGGTGGCTGGGAACAGGGAGATTTTTTACTGTGCATTGTTTAATGCCTTTGAATTTTAAATCATGTGCATATGTTATTATTCCAAAATGTGTGATTAAATCAAATAAAATAAGGAAGAAAAGAAGGAAAGAGAATAAGAGAGGGAGAAATACTCTTGGAAAATTGTCCTAAGGAAATAATTCCACAAACAAAAAATGTCCATGTAAGAAAATAATCACTGTGGTGTTAAACCACAAGGAATCCAAAAACTAAAAATAAAATAAATGCCCAGCAACACAGGAAGGACTCGGGAAATACTGCTTTGTGAAGAGGTTGGAGTAGTATGAAGCTCTCAATAATGGTCATTATTAAGCCTGCAGAAATGTGGAGGAATGTTTATGACAATCATTAATGGAGAAGCAGACTCTAAGGGAGTACACTAAGAAGGGAAAATAGGGTCGTGAAAAACGGGAAACTGCTGAAGAGAGAAGGCCCACAGCTTTCATCACTTTCTCCAGGGAGTGTGCGACATGAAAAACTGTTGGTAACATCTCAGCTCTAAGCCTGAGTTTGGATTTTAGGCACTTTCCTGCTTTACCTAGTCTAGGGGAGAACCAAGGTCGGCTGGGTACCCAAATGACGAAAAAAAGCTAGGACTTCCCCGGTGGTCCAGTGGTTAGGAATCTGCCTTGAAATGCAGGGGATGATGTAGGTTCGATTTCTGGTTAGGGAACTAAGATCCCCATGCGGTGGAGCAACTAAGCCCATGCGACACAACTAGAGAGTCTGCTGTTGTTTAGTCGCTCAGGCGTATCTGACTCTTTGTGACCCCATGGACTGAAGCCCACCAGGCTTCTCTGTCGGGATTTCCCAGGCAAGAATACTGGAGTGGGTTGCCATTTCCTTCTCGAGGGCTAGAGAGTCCATGCCCCCCATCAAGAGATTCCACCAGATACAACAAAGATCACAGACACTACAACTAAGACCCGACGTAGTCAAATAAATAACTTAAAAATAACAGAAAAAAAGACTTTCTAGGTTTCCCATTGAGTCCAAGCATCTCCAGCCATTTCCACCCTGAACGTAGGGGTGCTCACTGGAGAGGAACCTTCCGGCAAAGAGCCGGAGCCGTCTCTCCTCTCCCCTGTGCGTCTTGAAACCCCAAGAGATGCGGCTCCCTGCTGATCCCTGAGATCAGAAACTGAGGCTCTGAGGGGGCCCACGCAGGACTGGGGTGGCAACAAAGGCAGTGAGCGACCAGAATTCAGGCTCCAGGAGACCTTAGCAGGGTGATACCAGGCCAGGGTTCCCCAGCCTCCGCACTGTTGACATCTGGGGATAGGAAATTCTCTGTTGTTAAGGACAGACCTGCGCACTGTAAAATGTTTAGCAGCATCCCTGACCTCAACCCCTGGAGGAGGGCATGGCAACCCACTCCAGTACGTTTGCCTGGAAAATCCTATGGACAGAGGAGCCTGGCGGGCTACAGTCTATGGGGTCTGTTAAGCACACAGCATGACCCCAACCTACTGGATGTCAGTAGCAGCCCTCACCCTCAGTCAAGAACCTCTGTGTGAGTGCTCAGTCACTTCAGTGTCCGACTCTTTTTGACCCTAGGGACCATAGCCCACCAGGCTCTTCTGTCCATGAGATTCTCCAGGCAAGAACACTGGAGTAGGTAGCCGTTTCCTCCTTCAGGGGATCCTCCCAACCCAGGGATCAAACCTGCATCTCCTGCGGCTCCTGCATTGCAGGAGGATTCTTTACCGCTGAGCCACAGGAGAAGGCCCAACTGCAGCTATATTTTTAATGTTATTTTTAAATCTTTATTTATCTATTTACTTGGCTGCACCAGGTCTCAGTTGCGGCATGCAGGATCTTTCATCTACCACGCGAGCTCAGTAGTTGTGGCTTGAGGGTTTAATTGCCCTGCAGCATATGGAATCTTATCAATAGTTCCCCATCCAGGGAGTGAACTCACGTCCCCTGCATTGGAAGGTGGATTCTTAACCACTGGACCACCAGGGAAGTCCCTAATTACAGCTGTATTTTTTAAAGAAGATGTATATTAAATAGATTTATATGGTGCTTTTTAAATTTAAATAAAATAGGTGGGAATCCTTTTCCCGTGGGAAGCCCAATTGAGAGTTTTTCAGTAGCCTGTCTCAGTGACAGTAATTATTTATCATCCTCTCACCCCCGCACACATACAGGTCTGGTTTTATAGCACACGGGTGCTCCCTCACATGGGGGCTCTAATGGGGCCACGATTAATTCATAAAATATTAGGAATCACTTTGCCACACCATGATAATAGCCCCGATTTCCACACAGGGTCTTTGTAGTTTAACGGCAGCTCAAATAATAAATTGCTTTAATGTCTTATTCAAGCTTTTTCCAGAGACTTGAAATGTCAGCTCTAGAATTAGATATTTCCTCATCCAACCCTCATTTTTCAGATGGGAAATCTGAGCTCTTTCCATACAAAGGGAGGTGACCTTCTGAAGTCTCACAGCTCATAAACAAGAAAGCTGGGAAGAGAGCCCGGGTCCCCTGGTTCACTGGGCTACTTCATGGCCACCCAACCCTACTCCCTTGGGAAAACACCCTTGATCAGTATAGGAGTCCTCAGAGTCAGTAAACCGGGCACTTCTGACCAACAACTGAGCATCTGAGTGGGTTCCCATGTTTGGATTTAGCCTGAGAGTGAAGCTGGAGTGGGTGGTTCGGGGGGGGGGGCGGTGGACAAACAAAAAAAACAGCTTAAAAAGTTATTCTTCCTCCACGTTCACCCACCCCCAAACTTCCCCAGTCACCTGTGGGATAATGAGCTGGGGTGACAGCATCTCTCAGGTGGGAAACACGGACCAAATACCTTCAAGAGTCCACGTCAAGCAGGGCAGACCCAGCTCCTAACCAACAGTCATCCAGACATACTTCCCCAACCCCAGACAGGAGGCTCCCTGCCAGCTCCCCAGTACCACCCTTGTGCCTCCACACCAACACCTTCCAGTGCTTTCTCCAGCCCCAGAGCATGCTCAGCCAGCACACAGAGTGGGGAGGAAGTCAGTGATGCCCTCAGCCAATGGCCCATGGCAGCTGGTGGGAAAATGCTTGATGCCCCCACACCTCATATTGTCCCCCAAAGTTCTCAGGGAGGTTCCACATTGGAACATGCAGAGACCCAGCTTCCTCCCCACCCTGTCTCATGGCTCACCTCTTTAGCAGGACTTCTGGAACCCCCTCCCAAATAAACTGCAGGCACACAAATCCTCAAGTCCTCATTTCATAGTTGGCTTATAAGGCAGGAGCCAAGCAGCCCTGGCTGGTCTGAGCTAAACTTCCTTCCATACGCTCTTGCCAACACAGTCTCACCCTGACTCTGGGGTCTCCTGGGACAAGTCAGGACTCTCTCCACCACAGAAGCCCTTGACACATTTCAGAACAGCTCTCAGATGCCCCCAGGCCACTCCCCACCTTGCATTCTTCTCTCTCCTTGGCTTAAAATGCTTTTTCCCAGAGCTGAAATGCACACACACGGTATTAATTGCATTCCCATTGTATATGAGAGTCATGTGTCTGGTTTAAACTAATAGACGAGTGTGCACTCCATGAGGGCAGAACTTCTCTTTGCATCTTCCTGAATTCTTAGAACTGCAAGGCATTAAGAGATGAATAAAACACAGCCTCCACTTCCCTAGGAATAAATCACCCTCCTGGCTCCTCTCCAGAAGACTCATGATTGTTCATTAATGTCCCTCGAAGATCAAATGCTTTGGGTGTGCCTCTACTATGACAGAGAGGGACCACACCTCCCTCATGCTATATATATAATGTTTTAAGTGATGTAACCCAAGGTCCGACAAAGGATGGTTGGATGGCATCAATGACTCAATGAACATGAGTTTGAGCAAACCCTGGGAGATAGTGAAGGACAAACAAGCCCGGCACATTGCAGTCCATGGGGTGACAAAGAGTCGGACATGACTTGGCGACTGAACAACAACCACCCACGGTCACACTCTGGGTTTTGGAAGCCATTTTTCACTGTTGGCACAAAATAACAGTAACAACAATAGCAGCAGCAACAATAACAGTGATATACATATATGCTGAGCCAGGCACTGTTCTTATACCAAGTACACAGTTAACCAATGCCTTGCTGAATCTCTCACGTGTTGCTGGACTTGACCATTAGATCCTGTCCTTTGCACTCTGGACCTGAGTGCCCCATGTTACGTTTTTCCATCTAATATTTCCTCTAGTGGGATGCAGGCACCACCAGTCTCTCTCCATATCTCTGCACCTTATATTCCCCCTCCTCCTTACTGCCTGATAACTACATGTTTGATCAGAGTGCCCCCAATACCTCTTGCAGGTCATGGATTAAATGTGTCCGCATCAGCACCAAGGACAGCTCCTCACCACGCCCTCTAGACACCCCGCACCCTCTGGCCTGGACGCCCAGACACTCACACACACACACATTTGACGTGCTTCTCCCCCATCCTGCCATGGCTTTGCCAAGCTCTGCAGAAAGTGGATATCAACCACCAAGCTTGTTAAGTTCACTGACTTAACATACACTTATGCCGCCAGACATGGTCCTAAAAGCTTCACAAATATCAATCCATTTAATCTTCACAACTCTATGGTAGGTCCTCTTATTATCCCACTTTACAGCTGAGGAGCTGAGGCACAGAGAAGCTGAATAAAGTGTGGTTACACATCGAGTAAGGCAAGAAGTGAGATGTGAGCCCAGGCAGGCTGCCCAGCCTGGCACCAGCACAGGCTACCAGAGTCATGATCTAGTTCTCAGGTAATCTCGTCCTCAAGGGCTCTTATTAAATACATAAATAAAACACAGCATGGCCACGCACAGACCTTTTTTGAGAGGACAACGTGAACCACAGGTTTGGTTTGATTGACTTTGTTCATTTGTTTGTGTGTTTTTAATCAAGGAACCCTATCATTCTGGGTTCCTGAGATCCATATTAACAATATAGTCAGTGAGGGCACACTCTAAGAGTTTTTGAGAGTTCACAGGGTTCTCTCCCACTGGAGATGGAGTTTGATGCCCCCCACCCAAAGCCCTGTGGGGAGGGGGAGTACTTTATCTTCATTTCACAAATGAGGAGATGGAGGTTCCCAGAGGCTGAGCCACTTACCCACAATTGCACAGGATTGTGTGATTCACACAGGAGCAGGCAGAGGCAGCACTTGAACCCACAACCCTGGAGTCCAGATCCCACAAGGCCACCCCACTCTAGGGCCTCCTCTGCCTTCTCACTTCTGCCCAAGCCAGAAGGAGCTGGGGTAGAGGGAGGACAGTGTGTGTGTGTGTGTGTGTGTGTGTGTGTGTGTGTGTGTGTATGCATGCGTGCATGTGTGTGTGTGGTATACATACATGCAGGAGTGAGGAATCAGCTCCATGGAAAGAAGGCAGGAGTGGCGGGGCGGGGTGGGGGTGGGGGGCGG
>NW_011494644.1:10381486-10403876 GCF_000754665.1 Bison bison bison
GGGGTGGGGGTGGGGGAGTCTGTCTCCATGGTTACGCAGAACCTGAACAAAACATCATCCACCACACAGATTACCGTAGCCTTAAGCGTTGCCACTCCTCCTCCCAGTGATAGCCTGAGACAGCCGACCGCAGGGCCTTCCAACCTGCCTGCCGCTTCTGAGAGCCTTCCTTTTTCATTATTCCCATTATTAAATCTGGCACTTTATAACAGCTAAATGTTTTCTAATTATTTACAGGTTCACCTTCACAGCACCCCATGAGATAATGATCCTGCTGCACATTTCTGTAACATTCTGCCCGCCTCCAAAAACTCAAATTGAGTTACCAAGATTATCTCATTGATCCTCCCACTTAAGGCTCTGTCAGATCCATAGAAAGCAGGTGGAATTGCTTTCATCTGACCTGGAGGGACACTGAGGCACAGATGGATAAAGGCTGCTGTCTAGGATTTTACTGTAAATCAGAGCCACAAAGAGCATTCTGGGTTGCTTTTTTTCTTTTAACCCAAGAATAGAGGGCAAGATGTTGGATGGCATCACCGACTCAATGGACAGAGTTTGAGCAAACTCTGGGAGATGGTGAAGAACAAGGAAGCCTGGCGTGCTGCAGTCCATGGGGTCACAAAGGGTCAGACAAGACTGAGAAACTAAACAACAAGGGAGAATAAATGGGTTTCATCTCATTACCAGTCTCCATCATTGATAAGAGTTCCTGGTCAGCTATGTTAAGAAGGATTCTGAGGCAGTATCTGAGATTTGTAGGACAAAGTAATGTGATTGGGGATTTCCCTGGGGGCCCAGTGGTTAAGAATCTGCCTGCTGCATTCAAAGCCAGTGCTCTGGGACAACCCAGAGGGATGAGGTGGGGAGGGAGATGGGAGGAGGGTTCAGGAGCGGGGGGACACATGTGCGCCCATGGCTGACTCATGCTGATGTGTGGCAGGGGCCATCACAGTGATGTGAAGCGACTGTCCTCCAATTAAAATAAATAAATAAATTTTTAAGTAGAAGTGCAAAATAAAAAAAAAAGAATCTGCCTGCTAAAGCAGGGGCTACGGGTTCAATCCCTGGTCCGGGAAGATCCCACATGCCTATAACTACTGAGCCTGCACATCTAGAGCCTGTGCTCTGCAACAAGAGAAGCCACCACAATGAGAGGCCCAAGCACCACAGCTAGAGAGTAGGCCCTGCTCGCTGCAACTACAGAAAGCAACAAAGACCCAGTGCAGCCATAAATACAGAAATCAATTGTTTTTCAAAGTGATGTGATCAATTAAGGATGCTGGCCATGGGTGAGGGAGGGGTGTGTATTTTCCATTTCTTCTTATGACAGTGGTAACTGTCCCTGGGAAGATGTCATGCCTGTTCTCAACCAGGAGAACAAAATCTTCTAAGATTTTGCCCCCGAGGGACATTTGACAATGCCTGGAGACATTCTGGTTGTCACCCACTGGAATGGGTACCACTGGTCCCTAGTTGGTAGTAGCCAGTGAAATTTTTCAACACTCTACAAAGTGTCAGGGACTTTCCTGTGGTCCAGGGGCTTAGAATCTGCCTTGCAATTCAGAGGACATGGGTTCAATTCCTGGTTGGGGAACTAGATCCTACATGTCACAAGCAAGAGTTCCAATGCCACAACTAAAGATCCCACACACCACAGCAAAGAGGGAAGATCAGGTGTATCCCAGCTAAGACCCAGTGCAGCCGAATAATTAACGGATTAGTTAAAAACCAAACAAACAAAACGTCTGCAGTATCAAGGTTGAGAAGCCCTCAACAGAACACACCCACTCTCATATGCACACACATATACACACACACTCCCAGAAGTTCGGACTTCTGTCCTTTGTTCTCAGCAAGTCAGATGCCAACAGGAATATCTAGACCTTAATATGCCAAAACCCCAGATTCCTGATTTTCTCCCTAAACTTGTTCCCCCTCCATTTCCTCCATCTCAGTAAATGGCACCACCTGTTCATCAGGCCTAAAACCTAAGGTTCATTCCTGACTCTTCTTCCTTTGTTAGCCCCACCATCAGGTCCTGATGGTTCTTCCTGTGAAACAACTCCCACCCCCACACCCCTCCTCCAGGCACCCCACCCCAGCTCCATCTACCACCTTGTCCGGACCACCAGAACTGCCTCCTAACTGCAGCCCCCCAGCCACACCCACCTCTTTTCAGTTCCTTGCTCCCACCTCAGGGCCTTTGCACTTGCTCTTCTCCCTGCCTGTTCTGCTTTCCCCAGATCTTCACTGCGAGGCTCCTTTTTGACATTCAGATCTCAAGAAGAACATCACCTCCTCAGAGAGGCCTCCCTTCCCTGACCACCTGAACTAAACTGCTTCTTGGTTACCCTTCATCCAATCACTAATCTTTTTAATTAATTTAGTTATTTTAATTAGAGAATGATTACTTTACAATATTGTGGTGGTTTTTGCCGTACATCATCATGAATTGGCCACAGACACACATGTGTCCCCTCATCCTGAACCCCCTCCCATCCCCCTCCCCACTCCATTCCTCTGGATTGTCCCAAAGCCCTGCTTCATGCATCAAACTTGCACTGGTCATCTATTTTACACATGGTAATGTGCATGTTTCAATGCTATTCTCTCAGATCATCCCACGCTCGCCTTCTCCCGCTGAATCCAAAAGTCTGTTCTTTACATCTGTGTCTCCTTTGCTGCCCCGCATGTAAGATCACCAGTACCGTCTTTCCAGTTTCCATATATATATGCGTTAATATACAGTATTTGTCTTTCTCTTTCTGAATTACTTCACTCTGTATATTTTTCTTTTTATTGTAATTCTCACTCTCTGAAACCATCTTATGTATTCATTTGTTGCCTTATCACTCCCCCAAAAGAGAACTACAGGTCATAAGATTAGAGACCTCATCTTTTTCATCACTGTATCCTCCTTGTTGATTCCTAAAAAACCCAAACACAAAACAAAATACATACAGCACTCAGCATGCACTTCAATTTAATAAAACTTCAGGGATAGATGCCCTTCCAGCAACCTACAAAGAGACCCTTTTCAGTAGGGCAGGACCCAGGAGATGAAGACAGTCTTACAGCCCCAGAACTGAGAACTTTCCCTCCGCTGAGCTGGGGCCCCTGTGGGCACTCAGGCAGATGAGGGGTTTGCAGGTAGCTCCAGGGCCTCCCACAACCCCCACTGCGCCTCCTCCCCACCAGCCCCTCAGCCAGGACAGTGCTGACTGGCTACCCAGGCATTTCTTGGAACCAGTTAAGATCTAAACAGACTCTCTTTCCTCAACAGCGTCCCCATCCCAGAACCCCCCTCTAAATTCCAAGCGGTTTATTCAGACTTTAAAGAGCACATACCCCCTCTGCTGAGTGCTATGGGAGAGGTCTTGCCTGCATTCTCTCAACCTCCCAACAACCCTTCAGATGTTTGGGGGGGTGGCCAGTTTATTGATGGGTGCAATGAGGGAACTTTAAGCTGAGTTATTTATTCAGGATCACACAGAGCTGGTACTGGAAGAATCCCTCACAAGACAAAGACCCAACGCAAGTCATCCTTTACCTCTAGTACCTATTAGGTAAGCACCTGATGCAATATAAGCAAACATCCAGAGGACCGATGCTGAAGCTGAAGCTCTGATACTTCAGCCACGTGATGCCAAGAGCCAACTCGTTGGAAAAGACGCTGATGCTGGGAAAGACTGAAGGCAAAAGGAGAAGGGGACAGTAGAGGATGAGACGGTTAGGTGGCATCACTGGCTCAAAGGTCATGAATATGAGCAAACTCCAGAAGACAGTGGAGGACAGAGGAGCTTGGCAGGCTGCAGTCTGTACAGTCGCAAAAAGTCAGACACACCTTAGAGACTGAACGACAATCCAGACCTTAATAAATGGTCATGGAATGAATGAGTGAGTAAATGAATTGATAACGGGGCCACAATTCCAACCCATATCTTCTTGTTGTAAATCCAGAAGAGACTGAGGTCTCCTCTCCTCTTTATCAAAACCTACACTGAACAGAGGGTGAAGGACTTCTGGCTTAAGACAGGTGGCACATGGATTTCCCTGGTGGTCCAGTCACTAAGACACCATGCTCCCAATGCAGGGGGCCTGGGTTCAATCCCTGCTCAGGGAACTAGACCCCATATGCCGCAACTAAAGATCCTGTGTTCTACAACTAAGACCCAGTTCATCCAAATACATAAATGTTTAAAAAAAAAATGCTGGTGGCAGACCAGGGATATATGACTTGCCCCTTGGGGCTAGTGGCAGAGAACCTGCCTGACAATGCAGGAGATGTAAGAGACGCAGCTTCAATCCCTGGGTCAGGAAGATCCCCTGGAGGAGGACATGGCAACTCACCCCAGTGTTTTTGCCTAGAGAATCCCATGGACAGAGGAGGCTGGCAGGCTACAGTCCATAAGGTCACAAAGAGTCAGACACAACAGAAGCGACTCAGCACACACCCATCTTTCAATCAAAAGGCTCAGGGAGACACATGAAGCAGTGACGTATTACAAGGGAACTAGCAATTGGGCCTATAGTCAATCTCTGCCAGACCAAGAAGGAATTTCCATTCATCAGCTTATCTTTGCAGCCAAGAAGGAAGGCCAAAGGGGTTCCACTGCCCTAGCTCAGTGACATCACTAGATCTGGGAGAAGCAGTGCCCACCCTCTGTAGCCCAGGAGCCACTTTCTGAGGCGACCAGGACTGTTCAGTCCCCGGCCTCCACCCACCCAGTATCCGTGATGCCCAGTGAGGGCACATGGTAAGGGTCAGAAAGAACAGGCAACAATGCATTGCATCTTGAGTTGAAGTAAAATGGGGCAAAGATAAGAAGAAATGTAGGAATGCTGGGGGAACCATAGTTTTACATCAGCCATGTCTGTTAAGAAAAGAACTAGAAAGGGGGCTTCCCTGGTGGTCCAGTGGTTAAGAATCCTATTCACCTTCCAATGCAGGGGATGTGGGTTCCATCCCTGGTCAGGGAACTAAGATTCTACACGCCTCCAAGCAACTAACCCCAGGAGCCACAACTACTGAGCCCACTCACCACAACGAAGATCCAGCATGCTACAACTAAGACCCAACAGAGCCAAGTAAATAAATAATAACAACAACGAATAACTAGAAAGTACTGCACAGAACAAGAAGGTCATTCCTCCTTTCCATATCAAACCACCAGCAGGAAGAGAGGGAGGTCCTACTTCCAGCAAGCTGAGTCACAAAATGTAAACATATCCTGAAAAAAAAAAAAAATAGAAATCAGCTTAGTGATATAAGTGCCAGACTTCTGTACCACTTAAGATACATGAGGAAGAATCTAACAGCCACCAGGTGAAAAATGAGGCAGATTAGAGAGAATCCACACATCCTATTTTGGAATAAACATTAGGCCTGAAGAGACCTTTCCAGACCCAGAGATGAGGAAAAGAATCATGAATAGGGCATTGGGGATCATTCTACAACCTAAAAAGAGGAACAGAAGCACATCTTTGAAATGCACTTATTCTAAGATAATTCGTGGAAGCATTTGTTCCTGTCCCTGAGAAAATATAAACTCCATAACTGAGACTCAACAGATTGGAGAATAAGACAACAGATTTAGTTGAGAAGAGCCGCCAGGAAGGCAGTCTAGGTGAAAGGAAGGACTTTAAGGAACTAAAGATTCAAATTGTTAGTTGCTCAGTCGGTCCATGGAATGCTCTAGGCAAAAATACTGGAGTGGGTAGCCATTCCCTTCTTCAGGGGATCTTCCCAACCCAGGGGTCAAACACAGGTATCTCACATTGTGGGCAGATTCTTTACCATCTAAGCCCAAAAGATGCAAAAACAGAGTCCAGATACATATCTGAAGCAGTGAAGAGCAGACTCACCCCCACAGAAAATGGAATCGACATTGCAGCATGGCAGTTTACCTCCAAAAACTTACACCATTGCCCAGGAGGAGATGCTCTGACAAGTCAGGGACACCAGGAGGCACAGCTCAAGGAGCAGAGAGAATCTTCTCTTGTGTTTCTGCTCCTCTGAGCTGGAATTAAAACTAGGGCCTGGTGGGACTTCCCTGGTGGTCCAGTGGTTAAGACTCCGAGCTTCCAATGCAAGGAGTACAAATTCAATCCCTGGTCAAGGAACTAAGATCCCACATACCATGCGGTCTGGCCAAAAAAAATTTTTTTAAACCTGGAGCCTAGAATCTCTTGCTTTGATGGAAGCACAACATTTCCTACCCTAAAGCTCCCAGCAGAATCAGGCTGGAGCACAGGGAAGAGGAAGCGAGAGGATCTCTCTGACTAGACCAAGGCACCTTCAGAGCTGCCCAGGCACGATTTAACCATAATCACTGGAGTAGAAAAGCATAAAGGATTTAGGGCCAGAATCCATGCTTCTGAGCAGAGACACCAAAAGCTGGAGAACAAACTTTCTAAACTATTTTGGCATACAAAAGAACGAACGGGATTTCTGGTTTTCCTCCTGGCAGGTGAGAGGCTTGGAAGTCACCAATCCACCCTGCGTGGGTATGCGCTAAATCACTTCAGTTGTATCCAACTCTGTGTGACCCTATGGACTGTAGTCTGCCAGGCTCCTCTGTCCGTGGGTGTGTGAGTGAAAGTCCCTTAGTCGCATCCAACTCTGCGACCCCATGGACTATAGAGTCCATGGAATTCTCTAGGACAGAATACTGGAGTGGGTAGCCTATCCCTTCTCCAGGGGATCTTCCCAACCCAGGACTTGAACCAGGGTATCCTGCATTGCAGGCGGATTCTTTACCAACTGAGCTATGAGGGAAGCCCATGGGATTATCTAAACAAGAATACCGGACAGTGTCGCCATGCCTTTCTCCAGGGAATCTTCCAATTCAAGGATCAAACCCGTGTCTCTTATGTCACCTGCATTGGCCAGTGGGTTCTTTACCTCTAATGCCACCTGGAAAGCCCCCAATCCATCCTAAGAACAAGTAAAAGAAAAAGCTAAACGAATTGAAAACTCAACAACTCTTTTTAGAGCTCCAATAGAAGTGAGGTCACAAGGCAAATGGCTGTCCCCAAAATTGGTGGAGGATCAGGAGGATTCAGAGAAACACAACATCCCAGAGCAGAAACCTCTGTAGGAACCAGTGCCGGGTGAAGGCATCCTGAACTGTAACTGATGAACTGCTGGAGGCTCAGTGTGGATAAGCCTGAGAAATGAAAACTCCTGCGGGGGACTCTGTCATCCAGGGTCCTCACACTTCTGTGATTTTCACCTGCAGAAGGTCTACCACATCCTCACAGTGAATATTAGAGAAAAAACCCCTCATACTTCAGGAGGGAATGGGGGTAATGAACCATATGAAGTTCATCAGAGCATTCTGTTCTTCTCAACAAGATTTACCCTCAGGACAAACTAGGTAACCAGAGTCCAACCTGTATATTAGTTGCTCAGTCTTTGCAACCCCATGGACTATAACCTGCCAGGTTCCTCTGTCCATGGGATTTTCCAGGTAAGAATACTGGAGTGGGTTGCCATGTCCTCCTCCAGGACATCTTCCCATCCCAGGAATTGAACCTGGGTCTCCGGCATTTCAGGCAGATTCTTTACCATCTGAGCCTCCAGGGAAGCAGAGTAGTCTAACCTGCTGGGGTGTTATCAGAGCCTTACTAACCTGGAGGAAGGGAAATACCCAATTCCAGCGATTCTATGCCACCTAATAGTACAGGGGACTGAGAAGCACATGGGAAACTCACAACCCAGGGGCACAGGCTCACCGAAAGGCTGAGACCTAAGTCACAAGACCACAGGACACTTGCCCTGCCCCACACATCACCATCACATTACTGAAGGCTATCAACAGCAGTTCCTTTTACCCAGTACACCATTTCCAGCTATTAAGAAAAAAATTACTAAGTATGGCTAACATGTGATCTGGCAATTGTGCCCCTGGGCATATATCCAGAGGAAATTCTACTTTGAAAAGATACATGCACCCCAATGTTTGTAGCAGCACTATTTATAATAGCCAAGACAAGGAAGGAACCTAAGTGTCCATCAACAGATGAATGGATAAATGAGATGTAATTAAAATACGTATAAAGGAATATTACTCAGCCATAAAAAGAATAAAATAATGTCATTTTCAGGAACATGGATGGACCTAGAGGGTAACATATTAAGGAAATAAGCCAGATGAAGACAAATATCACATCATACCACTATATGTGGAATCTAAAACATGATACAAATGAACTTATTTACAGAACAGAAACAGACTCACAGACATAGAAAAATAACTTTTGGTTACCAATGGGGAAAGTAGGAGGAGGAATAAATTAGAAGTTCGGGATTAGCAGATATGCACTAATATATAAAAAATAGATAAACAACAAGGTAGCACTATCTGTAGCACAGGGGACTATATTCAGTATCTTAGAATAAACCATAATGGCAAATAATATGAAATATGATATACATACATTTATGTTATATTTATTTTATTTGGGATATATACATACACCCCAAATTAACATCAGACAGATCCAGAAAGTTCAGAGAATGCCAAAAAGAACATTAAGCCTATGTGACAGAAAATAATAGCCATAGAGGTCAGGGGACAGAAAACAATCCCATAAATAAGAGGTGGGTGTTTCTGAAGAAGAGCCCAGAAAAAATGGCATAGCAGAAATAGTTGAAAATACAAGACAATCAAGCCTTCCTAAGCTGATAACAGCAGGTACTTGGCCAATTTTAAAAGAGATTTATTTATTCTGTGATGAAATTCTATGTTGAGGATAAATGGGAAAAATCATATAAGAATCAAGGAAAAACAGAACAAGTTGTCTACAAAAGAAAAAAATTAGACTGACTTCAGGCACCTCTTCCTCAGTGAGAGACGCCAGCAAATATGGAATGATGCCCACAGGACACTAAGGGGAAAGTTTTAACCCTGTGTCTTCTATACCCAGCTATGGTGTCATTCACAGCCAAAGGTCACAGCGAGCCATTCTTAAACAAGAGCTAAGAAGCAGATCAAGTGCACTGGGGATAAAGCACAGTCCTCCATGCCTACCAAGCTCTGATCTTATCTCTGCTCCCTGCCCCACTTTACCCCACACCACTCTCCCTAGCTCACTACCCTCCAGCCACATCCAACTTCTCTCTATTCCTCCCACTCGCCAAGCTCTGTCCCTCTGCAGAGGCTTTTCACTGTTGTTTCCCCTGCCTGCCCCAGGCTAGCTTCCTCTCATTCTTCAAATCTCACTTAAATGCCCCTCCTCAGAAGGAGATGGGTTTGCTGCCTCATGTATTGTTAATATACGCACATTCACACATGAGCAGATGTATGTGTGCACACATACACACTAGAACTAGAACACATATACACATACAACTAGAAGTTCCAGGAGGGCAGGAATTACCTCACTGGCCTCATCTCCACTGCATCTCAGCATCAAGCATGGGATCCAGCCCACAGCTGGTGGCCAGAACATACACCATCATATCTAGTGTTGAAAGTCAACCAGGACATGAATAAAATGGGGTAGGGGTGGAAATTAACTAAAAGGACTTAGAATTAGTATTGAAACCAGTTATGCAAGAAATCAAGTTGCAATTATTATTACAAATATGAGTAAAAACCAAAATTCAAGAGCCACTAATCTCATCCTAGGACTTCTCCAGTGGTCCAGCGGGCTTCCACTGCAGGGAGTGCAGGTTCAATCCCTGGTGAGGGAACTAAGATCCTTCATGCTGCATGCTATGCTATGCTAAGTCGCTTCAGTCGTGTCCGACTCTGTGCGACACCATAGACGGCAGCCCAACAGGCTCCCCCGTCCCTGGGATTCTCCAGGCAAGAACACTGGAGTGGGTTGCCATTTCCTTCTCCAATGCATGAAAGTGAAAAGTGAAAGTGAAAGTGAAGTCACTCAGTCGTGTCCGACCCTCAGCCACCGCATGGACTGCAGCCCTCCAGGCTCCTCCATCCGTGAGATTTTCCAGGCAAGAGTACTGGACTGGGGTGCCATTGCCTTCTCCATCATGCTGCATGGGGCAGCCAAAAAAAAAAAAAACAACTGGCTTCCCAGGTGGCATTCATGGTAAAGAACTGCCTTCCGATGCAGGAGACGTAAGAGACACGGGTTTAATCCCTGGGTCAGGAAGAACACCTGGAGAAGGGCATGTCAACCCACTCCAGTATTCTTGCCTGGAGAATCCCATGGACAGAGGAGCCTGGAAGGTTACAGTCCATAGGGCTCCAAAGAGTAGGACACAACTGAAGTGACTTAGCGCACAATCTCATCCCACCACAGAAGATGTACTACAAACAGCTCTTCATAATTATTAGAGAAATGGAAATCTAAGATTTAAAAACAGAATTAACAGCAATGTGTAGACTTTTCAAGTCATCAGCAAAGAAAATAGAAACAAAACCAAAAAGGAAAAACAAAGAACATGTTTAAAGAGAAAGGAATAAAGAATTGAAACATTCTACAAAAAGACATGAAATCAAATGTACTGATTACAGAAATAAACATCATTTGATTAAGACCCCCAGGTGTCCCAAAAGACAGACTCTAACTATGCCGCTCTCACCAGATGTGCACCTAACAGAAAGACACAAAAAAAGTTAAAATAAAAAGGCTAGAAAGATATCAAGAGGACACAAACAAAAGAAAGCTGGGATAGTGATATTAAAATATGAAAAAATAGAAGCCAGAGCAAAAAGCATTCATTAGGGGAAAACAGTCATTTTATCTTGACAAAAGATAAAATCCACAATTCCACAATGAAAATATAACTGTCACAGATCTTTTTGTGATGAATAACAAAGAATCAAACTTTATAAAAACAAAAACTATTAGAAACACAAGTAAAAATGGAAAGAATTCTATTGAAGAGAAAGACTTTGACCTACCGCATCTAGCTTTTGACAGATCAAGAAGGCGAAGAGAAATAAACAACAAAATCATCCTTGAAGTTCTAAATTTTATAAACCTGCTTTACCTTACACACAGGGAAACTAAATAGAACATTCAATTTGTCAAATAATTTTTCCCAAAAAAGTACGAAGCAGAATTTCACAGGCCACCTCCTTCAACATTCTGTAAAGCTAAAAATTAATGACAAAAAATTTGTGAATAAGGCAAAGCACCAGGAAATTCTTAATGCTCCACCAAATTATTCTTGAAGATAAATTCAATGAAAGGGACTTCCCTGGTGGTCCAGTAGTTAAGAATCTGCCTTCCAATGTAAGGAACATGAGTTCAATACCTGGTCAGGGAACTAAGAACCCCCAGCCACAGGGCGGGCAACTAAGCCCACGCTCCGTAGCTAGAGGAGCCCATGCACCACAACAGAGACCCAGCTCAGCCAAAATAAACAAGCAAATAATTCAACAATGAAACAAAACTGAAATTTCAGAAGTGCCGAAAACAAAATTACAATTTCAGAACTTTTAGAAAACCATTTTGAAAAAGGCACTGCATTTCAAAGCTCACAAGATTTGAGCAAAGTGGTGCTGATAGGCAAACTCATAGCACCAAATGCATTCTTGTTTTTAAAACTATGGAAACAAAATTTTCAACTCAAATACTTGAAAACAGTAATAAAACAACCCTCACAAAAGTAAGCCAAAAGAAATTAATGATGCATTAGGAAATTTAAACTGAATTTCTAAATACAAAAGTATGGCTTCTTTATTTAAAAAAAATAAATAAAAAAGGTGGGGGGGACAATTAAACAGCCTAGCTGGTAAGACCTGGACCGAAAACAAGAGAAAAATCAGGGACAAATTACCGGAGCCTTCAACTTGAGAATGTGACATCTCGGTACAGATTTCACGTAAAGATTTCAAGCCAGTCTGCACTTTTCTGGAGGGTCTGAAAAGCAATTTTCACCAGGACCCATATCACCCTCAGCAGATTTCAGCAAAATAAATCAAGAGAAAGAGGGAAAATATATAGGACTAGGAGTATAAAGAGGAAACTAATTAAACAGAGACTTTTCCTTTTAATCACAAGAAAATACTTTGCTAAATTTTATGCAAATAAGTTTGAATCTCTTGATGAATAAATTATTTTAGAAGAAAACACAATTCTCTAAAAACTGACTCAAGAAGTAGAAAATGGATGAACTTATTCTGCCTAGAACGCTGCCCCCCTACCCACAACTCTGTGTGGCCACCTTATCCTGGTCATTCAGATCTCAGTTCAAATGTCACCCCTTGAAAGAAGTTCCCCCAACACCCAATCAAGAACCCCACCCTCACCTGCTATCTCATGACTCTGCTTCATAGCACTTAGGTCTACAGTGATTGAAAATATATGAAATTATGGGCTTCCCTGGTGGCTCAGACAGTAAAGACTCTGCCTCCAATCCAGAAGACCTGGGTTCAATCCCTGGGTCAGGAAGATCCCCTGAAGAAAGGAATGGCTACCCATCCCAGTATTCTTGCCCAGAGAATTCCATGGACAGAGGAGCCTGGTGGGCTACAGTCCATGGGGTCGCAAAGAGTCAGACACAACTCAGCTTTCTTTTCACTTAAGTTTTCATATGAAATTATTTATTTATGTTTGCTTAACTTATTTATTTTCTCTCTCCACTGGAATATGAGCTCCTTGTGAGTAGGGATCTCATTCATTAAGTTCACCCAGTATTCCTGGTACAGAGGAGGGGACCCAGCACAGAGCAGGTGCTCAAAAAACATGTCTGAATGAATGAAGATCAAAGAAGACACAAAGATAGCTTCCAAATAATCTCTTATTGCAAAGGAAGACAAATCTTTCAAGATGGAAATAACTATCCAGTAAGTGTCAGAAGTAGTGGGCCGGCAGTCATATATGGGAAGATGACTGACCACAGGTCTCAAAATCCTACTCCAACACAATCAGAGGGGGAATGAAGAACGGGCTTGAGAAGCAAGCAACCTAAACATCCATTGACAGAAGAATGGATAAAGAAGATGTGGTACGTATATGCAATGAAATACTACTCAGCCATGAAAAACAATGAAATCATGTCATTTGCAGCAACATGAATGGACCTAGAGATTACCATACTAAACGAACTAAGTCAGAGAGAGAAAGACAAATATCATAGAATATCACTTATATGTGGAATCTAAAACATGGCACGAATGAACTTATTTACAAAACAGACTCACAGGCATAGAAAACAAACTTAAGTTACCAAAGGGGAAGGTCGGGGAGGGATAAATTAGAAGTTTGGAATTAACACACACACACACTGTTGTTGTTTAGTCACTAAGCCATGAGCTACTCTTTTGCAACCCCATGGAAAAGGGTAGCCGGCCAGGCTCCTCTGTCCATGGGATTCTCCAGGCAAGAATACTGGAGTGGGTTGGCATTTCCTTCTCCAGGGGATCTTCCCGACCCAGGGCTGGAACTCATGTCTCCTGCATTGCAGGTGGATTCTCTATCACTGCACCACCAGGGAAGCCTCCAGATACACACTACTGTATATAAAAGAGATAACCAACAAGGAGGACCTACAATACAGCACAGAAAACTAAACTCAACGTTTTGTAACAACCTCTAAGGGAAAAGAGTCTGAAAAGTATATGTGTGTGTGTGTGTGTGTGTGTGTGTATAACTGTGCTGTGCACCTGAAGCTGAAACTAACATGATATTGTATTCATAAATCAACTACACTTCAATTAAAAAACCTCCATTAAAGACAGTGAGTATCTGAATGTACAAGAGATTCAAAAATAAAACAGATAAACAACAAGGACCTACTGTATAACACAGGGAGGTATATTCAATATCTTATAATAACCTATAATGGAAACGAATATGTATACATAACTGAGTCATTGTGCTGTACACCAGAAACTAACACAACATTGTAAATCAATGATACTTCAATTAAAAAAAAAAAAGACAGTCTGGAAAAGTCACAGAGATGTGACTGGTTTATGCAGTTAAGAACACACGTGGAAGCACTGAGTGGCCTGGCACCTCACTACGCATTAGATGCATTCCTCTACTCAAGCCACTCATACCAGGAGGGCAGAGGGGAGGCAGAGAAATGGCTGGACTCTGGATGTATTTCTATTTTTGTTAATATTTATTTATTTATTCATCGGGTCTTAGTTGACACACGTGGCATTTTCCTTGAAGCACGTGGGAATCTTCCTTGTGGCACACAGGCTTCATTGCCCCAAAGCACGTAGGACCTTAGTTCCCCAACCAGGAATAGAACTCGCATCTGCATTGGAAGGTGGATTCTTAACCAGTGGACCACCAGAGAAGTCCCTGGATGTATTTTGAAAAGGAGCCAATAGGATCTGCTGATGGATTGAATGCTGATGTATGTGTGAAAGACAGAGAGAGGGGAGAAGGGGTTAAAGAGAACTTCAAGGTTTCACCTGGGAAAGACGGTGCTGTCCTTTATTGCTTGTTGAGATGGAGCTGAAGGGGCAGGTGAGGATGAGGTATCCAATCACGCTTGTCACCAGTCTTCTCAAGCTCCGCTTTCTAGGCACCTGGTAGGACCGCCATGCTCCAGCCCCCAGGAGATTAGCTAATGCCATGTGACTTGCTTTGGCCAATGAAACGCAAGCCAAATGGCATGAGCCACTTCTGGGCAGAAATTCGTCCCCCTTTCCTGCTTCTACAGCCTCAGAACCCGGAGACAGAGCCTCTCTTACCCGAGTCCAGGATGGGGACACATGGAATACAGCCCCTGGGGTTGTCTGAACCTTCCTGGACTTGTAGATGGTCAGGGCAGAGTGACCCAGCCTCCCCCAGCCAGTGATGGCAGAAGAACAGACAGTGGGTTGGGGACTTGTTCATTGGAGATGCAGGTTAGACCTCTGAGCAGAGGTCTCAGCTGAGGGGAGCCACTGAGACTTGCACCCAACCCCCCACCCTGACTGTGTCTGGGGAGGGTCTTCCTCCCTCTGCTCCTCACCCAGGACCACCCAGATTTCTCCTGAGACTCAGCAAGGCAAGTGTTAGTCACTCAGTCGTGTCCAACTCTTTGCAACCCCATGTGCTGCAGCCCACCAGGCTTCTCTGTCCATGGGATTCTCCAGGCAAGAATACTGGAGAAGGGTACTATTTCCTCCTCCAGGAGATCTTCCCGACCCAGGGATCAAACCCATGTCTCCTGCATTGCAGGTGGACTCTACCATCTGAGCCACCAGAACCAGCAGGGAACAAAGCTGGCAGCTGAGGGCATGGGACAAGGATGGCAGGGAGAGACAGTTCTTCCAGAGCTCGACCCTGGGACACAGCAAGCAGGATGGAGAGAGACCCAGAGAGAAGAGAGGACAGACAGACAAGGACAGAGGGCAGGGGAGGCTCCACAACTGCGTCCCAGTGGCCACCCGGATACAGATCCAGTTGACTCGCTGAGAAGCTGCCTCCTACATAGTGATTATACTTGGGCTGTGAAAGACCAGTTTTGCTAAGATGTGTTTATTACTCTCATCATACATGAGTCACCACCATCATTATTATTGACCTGTGGCAGTTTAGAGAGGGGCTGGAGAGCCTCGATGGGCAGAAGCCCCCCAGTAGCACAACACCAAGCCCACCCACTCCCCCGCAGCAGGGGAGGGATGGAGGAAGGAGGAGGGGGGAGTCTGGGGAAGGGGAGGGTCTGGTCTGGCTGCCGCACCTTCCCCACCTGCCCGAGGCACCAAGGGCTGAGGCCTCACGAGGCCACCCCTGGCAGTGCAGCCTCCTCCCATCATGGACTCAGCCCTCCTGGAAAAGAGCAGCAAGAAGGGGGCCATATGTGAGCCTTCCCGCCTCCCCCGGGCTATTTCAGGCTCCCCTTACTTGCCTCTCCTCTCAGCAACTAAGGCCTGCCTCTGTGTGTGTGTGTGTGTGTGTGTGTGTGTCTCGGTGTCTCCCTTTCAGTTACTCTGTTTCCCCCCTAATTGCTGCCTCTGCTTCTCTCTGTGTCTCTCCATCTGTGTGTGTGTGTCCCTGGTTTGTAACTCTGCACATCCCTCTGTCTGTCTCCACGTCTCCTGCCCTGGTCCCCTCTGTATGTGTCTTTCTTTCTCTCTCTCTCTCTCTCTGTCACTCTCTTTCATTATCTCCCTTCCTGGCTCCTCTGATCGCAGCCTTACCCTGGATCCCTCTGATATTCGGGGTGTCTGCAGTCTCTGATCCCCTCCCTGGGAGGCTGGGATGCAGGACAAGGCCCCTCCCCACCACTGCCCCTCCCCCAGGCTCCAGATCTGCTTCGGGAAGCTGGAACATGGACATCCCCTGGCTGGCGTCCACCAGCAGCAAGGGGGCAGCCCCTGGGAGAGGACCCTGCAGCCCAGTATCCAGAAGCAATGAGGAGGCAGCCTCTGCATGGGCAGTTTGGGGCCGAGCCACCCTTCACACCTCAGTGAGTCACCACCCAGCAGGAATCCAGTGACAGAGGTCAGCACTGCCATCTTCATTTTTTGTCAGCGATTCTGGCCTCCCCATTGGAATAGATTTAAACCACCAGGACTCATCAGAAAAGACCCTGATGCTGGGAAAGATTGAAGGCGGGAGGAGACGGGGAATGACAGAGGATGAGATGGTTGGATGGCATCACCAACTCAATGGACATGAGTCTGAGTAGGCTCCGGGAGTTGGTGATGGACAGGGAGGCCTGGAGTGCTGCAGTCCATGGGGGTCACAAACAGTCGGACACGACTGTGCAGCTGAACTGAACTGACTCACAGGAAGGAGCCGAACCAAGAGCTCAGGATAATCACCCCACTTGCCAGGTGGGGAAACTGAGACCCACATTTCCTCTGAAAACTCAGGAGAGGAAAACTTCCCATTCACTCTGCTCTAAACTTCTGTCCCCAGCAGTGTCCCCATCCCCTGTGTGGGATCACACCTTTCTTCCTTGTGATCCTGCACATCTGCCCAGGCCTCCACTCTGAGGACGCTCAGGGCCTCCCCTCGCTCCTATCATGACCTGGGGAATCCTGGAGCCCTGGGCTTCACCACCCTGGAACAGTCTTGCGGGGCTGTGGGGTGCTCCCAACCAGCCAAGAGGGCCTCTGCACTTGGGCTGATTCTGCCTGTCACTTTCTACCCTCTTTACACACACACACACACACACACACACACACACACACACGCACGCATGCACTGACCCTCTTGACAGCCCTCAATTTTGCTTTGTGCATTTCCAAAGTAACATGTACATCCCATGGAAAGACCCTCATCCTGCGACATTGAGACCCTGGGTACCAGCTCTCCCATCCAAAGGGATTCTGCCACTTCCTAAGGACCATGGCGTTCTGGCCCAGGGACACCACGGTCAGAAGTTGAACACAGTCTCTGGTCTGCTCTGAGCTGCTCATTTTAGGATGAGAGGTACAAGTGATAAATGCACTTGGAAATTTAAAACAAACAGACAAAAAAATCATCTCAGCGGGTGGTAAATGCTGTGAGGAGATTGTGGGAGAACACAGCATCGAGGGCTGGGGGGTTGGGGAGAGTCTTCGGACATGACAGCCTCATATTTAGAAGAAAGGAATCCGCATGAAAGACCAGCGAGAGCACACACGCAGAGGTGGGAAATATGCTGGATGTGGCCGGAAGTGCAGAGAGTGTGGCGCAGAGCCGGAAGTGGAAGACCGTACCGGAAGCTGAGAGAGCAGGAGGCAGAGGTGGGCTGGTAGTGAGGGGCCTGGCCGGGGCTCGCTGCCCACTTGTCAGATGCAGAATGAGAGGCCTGGATGGGAACACTGGGGCCCACACCTGCTGTGCTTCAGAAATCCCTGGGGAGCTGGTTAGACGTGTGGATCCCTGGGACTTCCCTGGTGGTCCAGTGGTTAAGAATCCATCTGCCGATGCAGGGGACATGGGTTAAATCCCTGGTCCGGGAAGATCCCACATGCTGAGGAGCAACTAAGCCCGTGTGCCACAACTACTGAGCCCAAGCTCTGGAGCCTGTGCTCTGCAATAAGGGAAGCCACTGAAATGAGAAGCAAGAAGAGTGGCCTCTGCTCGCTGCAACTAGAGAAAAACCCTAGGGTGGCAATGAAGACCCAGTGCAGCCAATTAATCAATTAATTAAAAAAGAAATTCAGATCCCTGGGCCTTACCTCCAACCTATCCAGCAGAAGGTCCAAGGGCGAGGCCCTAGGGAATCTGTTTTTTAGCAAGTTTGGGTTGGACAGCATCACCGACTCAATAGACATGAATCTGAGCAAACTCCGGGAGATAGTGGAGGACAGAGGAGTCTGGCAAGCTACACTCCATGGGGTTGCAAAGAATCAGACACAACTTAGCCACTGAACACCAACAACAACTAGATGGCCCTGGGCACAGCCAGGTTTGGAAAACACCAGATGGATCAGAGGTCCTCAACTTGGGGTGGTCTCCAGTGTGGGTCTCCGGAAACCGCAAGCCAAATTGTGTGTTTACGGGGACCCGGTTCTCTGGATGGAGGCCCCAGGTTTCCATCTCAGCATCACAGAGCCCAGAGGGCCACACGATCAAGAACCTCTGACTCAGGCACAGCTGCAGTGTCTTGGCTAAAAGGAATTGGGCCAAGGATTGGGCTCAGCCACAAACTCCTTCAGTTCCCAGATGTACCTTTGTTTTGTAAGTAGGGGGCATCTGTTGTCCTTATCTGCCCAGCAT
Organism: Bison bison bison; assembly: GCF_000754665.1. Taxonomy (NCBI): domain Eukaryota; kingdom Metazoa; phylum Chordata; class Mammalia; order Artiodactyla; family Bovidae; genus Bison; species Bison bison. The sequence continues at coordinate 10,400,075 of NW_011494644.1, forward strand.
CTGTTTCTGGGTTGTTGTTGTTCAGTGACTCAGTCATGTTCAATTCTTTTGTGACCCCATGGACTGTAGCCCTCCAGGTTCCTCTGTCCAAGGGATTTCCCAGGCAAGAATACTGGAGTGGGTTGCCATTACCTTCTTCAGGGGATCTTCCTGACCCAGGGATCGAACTTGAGTCTCCTGAGTTGGCAGGTGGGTTCTTTACTCTTGAGCCACCTGGGAAGTCCCTCTTACTTGGACAAGTCCCAGCTTTGAAGAACCACCTACAATACAGTGATTGTTTTAACTTTTTTATTGTGGAAAATTTCAAACATACACAAAAGTGAAAGGAGCAGTGTAATAAATCCCCATGAATCTATCGGCTACCATCAAGAATTATCAACACCTGGCCAATGTCATCTCATCTATATCATCCTCTTGTCCTCTTTCCCTTTTTTTAAAACAGAAGGTCCTTGTTGGTTACTTATTTTAAACAGAGCAAGGTGTATATGTCAATCCAATGACTGTTTTAATGGCCCCACTTCTTCACTCTCTCCTGTATCCATAAACGGTTTCCCTGGTGGCTCAGATGGTAAAGAATCCGCCTGCCAATGTAGGAGACTCAGGTTCCATCTCTGGGTTAGGAAGATTCCCCCAAAGAAGGAAATGGCGACACTCCAGTATTCTTACCTGGAAAATCCCACGGACAGAGAAGCCTGGAGGGCTACAATCCATAGGGTCGCAAAGAGTCAGACACGACTTCAACTAAATAACAGCAACAACCTATATCCATGCCCTTGGCCATTGTAACTCTGTGGTGCCCGCAACAGTGACTCCAGGCTCAGCTGCATGATTTGCTTTGGCCAATGAGGTGTCAGCAAAGCAAATAGCCAGCATACGTGTGAGTCACCTAATATTTAGGCCCAACCTAATGTGGACCTGCAGACTATCAAGCTGAGCTTACAGCTGTCTGCCCCTGAGGTTCTGCTGTTACACAGCATCACTGTGGTAAGTGCTGACTGGAACAGCCCTCTTCCACTCTCAGGCCTCATGGTTGAGGGGAACCTGTCCTCATATCCTGTGGTCAATCAATACCATCTACCCCTCAGGCCACGCCCATCAGTTCAAGGACATGGAGACACAGTCCCAAACTGATCCAGTGAGAACAGGCTCTGGGACTTTTGTTTGGAACCTTGGACAGGATGATCTCTTTTGCCCCTCAAGTTACTGAAAGGACAGAAGGTAAGTCCAAAGTTTTGGGGGATATCCACAGGGGGAGAGTGGACTTGAGAATGAAGCTAACCCAGAGGAAGGCAGAGCCAAAGGCTGGAAAGAGAAAGTCCCAGTTACACTGTGATCCAGCCACGCCACAACCTGGACTTTTCTTAGAAGACTTTCTATCAAGAGCGACCATAAGTTCCTCTTTTTTTTTTTAAGGCCATTTCAGGTGATTTTGTCTCTCACGTGGTGACACCTGGAGTCCTGCCTAATGGGTCACCTCCTTTAGGGATGTCCATCCAAGCCCCCACCCTTCCCCCTGGCTTGAAGCTCTGCTCTCCTCTCTTCACAGGACGGGCTTGTGTAGATCCTACACCCTCCACTCCCGGACAGAGCAGACGGAATCAGCCATCAAGGCCACCACGGGCACCACGCCGTCCAATCAGATTCTTTCTCAAGACTGTGAACCGATAGCCATGGAAACAAGGAGCTGGGACTCCAATCACAGGAGCAGCAGGGCTCTGGCCTAGAAGTTGCAAACTGGCGGGACAGGGTCTGCTCACCCTTCATAAATGTTAGGCCCAGTCCTGCAGAGCACGCTTCTTATTAACTGAATTCATTGCCAAATTTCAGCCATTTCTTGGAGGGCTGATAAAATGGACAACTTTGGTCCTACAGGGTCCCCCTTCCTGCAATAATAATGGGCACTGGAGCTGAACAATAGCTGCCCCTTTAGGGGGGCAGCCGCTCCCAGTTCCCCACTGGCCACTCCATTCCCCAAACTTTCTTTGGTTTCCAGTCTGGCCTCAGTAGGGTTTTAGTTGGTGACTCTGGACCTGCAGGAAGATTATCAGCTCTGGCCTCCAGGAGCCCATATAGTCCTGGCTCTGACTTCCAAGGCCTTTGCCTGGATTTTGTAGGCAGCAGCATCCTCCCTAAAACAAAAAGAAAGAAAGAAAGAAACCCTGTCCTTAAGTGGGCTTGAGTCTGCTCCTGTCGGTTCGGACCACGGATGGCCCCACTGGAAACACAGAGCCCTGAGGTCACAATATCCCCACAAGGTTCCAAGTCTGGCCCCAGGATTTAACAGGGAGGATGACCGCATGAACCCCCTTAGCCCCTTACAGCACCCCCACTGAATACCTCTTCTCAGAAGGAGAACAGGGAGGGGAAGAGGGAAGAAAGAACATCTGACAAGTCCAAGGGAACAGCAGGCACAGAACCGGGGGCCTCCAGCTGCACACACGAGTTCTGAGAAGGTCCTAGAACCCCACATGCATTCAACACATATTCACCGAACCCTCACTCAAAGCCAGCATTATGTAAAATGCACCAAGTCTTGCCCCCATGAAGTCAGCATCCGAGCAAGGGAGAGACATAATAAAGATAAATGAAAACAGAAACAGAGTCACAGATGTAGAAAACAAACTTATGATTATCAAGGGGTGGGGGAAGGGGGAGAGATAAATTTAGAGGTTGGGATGGACATATGCATGTGGGCTGTGCTAAGTTGCTTCAGTCATGTCCAACTCTGTGTGACCCCATGGACTGTAGCCCGCCAGGCTCCTCTGTCCATGGGATTCTCCAGGCAAGAATACTGGAGTGGGTTGCCATTTCCTTCTCCAGCGGGGTATCTTCCCAATCCAGGGATTGAACTCCCGTCTCTTATCTCTTACATCTCCTGCAGTGGCAGGCAGGTTCTTTACCACTAGCGCCACCTGGGAAGCCCTGGATGGACATATACACACTACTATACATAAAATACTATATATAAAACTAATAAGGACCTACTGTATAGCATGGCAACCCCACTCGATACTTTGTAATGGCCTATATGGGAAAAGAATCTTAAAAAAGAGGGGAGATATGTACATGTAACTGATTCACTTTGCTGTACACCTGAAACTACACTGTAAATCAACTATACTCTGATAAAATTTTTTTAAAGAAAGGAAGGACGGAGATAAATGAGTGATAGGTAGTGGGTAAGACAATAATTAGAGTGATGGGGGAATAAGGAGGGGTGGGAAGTGTTTGGAGACGTGAAGTCACTGATATAGACCACATGGTCTGGGAAGGTGGTCTGGGACCATGTCCACTGAGAGAGGACATCTGAGCAGAGCCCTGCCTAAGAAGGGAGGGACCCTGGCAGGTACCTGGAAAAGAGTTCCCACATTAAAGGAGCAGGAAGTGCCAAGGCTCTGAGGCGGGAGGGCCTTGGCCTGTTGGAGGGCCGGCAAGGAGGCTGGTGTGGCCAGGGCAGAGCAATTGCGGGGAGAGATGGTCAGAGAGGCACGAGGGGCAAATTTCAAAAGGCCCACAGGGCTTCGACGATGCCTGGCTGTAACCAAGTAGGACAGGATGCATGGGAGGGCCCTGTGCAGAGGAGGGACTTGGATTTAACAGGATTCCTCTGGTGCCGGATGGAGAACAGACGGGGGTGGGGACCAAGGGCAGGAGCCCAGGGAGGGGTGACTGGCCTAGTCCAGGGGAGAGATACCAGGGCAGAGCTGGTCAGGACATGGTCAGGTGGGGGCTGGACTCTAAATGAACAGCAGGCAGGATTTGCCCATGGATGAGACGTGGGATGTGAGAACATGAGGCACCA
>NW_011494644.1:10403976-10406599 GCF_000754665.1 Bison bison bison
GGTGGGGGGGATGGTGGACCACGGGGACAGGCAACTGCCACCCCCACAGGAACCTGGGCCCAGTGCTGATGGACCTGCCAAGTTTTTGAGAAAAGCCATCAATCTGGATGTTTCTGTGAAGTGTCTCAATTTTCAAACACTGGCAACTTATTCAAAGATGCTGAAAACACCACAGGGCCAAGAAAACAGATGGACAGGGTCTTCCCTGGTGGTCCAGTGGTTAAGGCTCCACACTTCTACTGCAAGGGGCAAGAGTTCAATCCCTGGTTGGGGAACTAAGATCCAGCATGCCACGCAGCCAAAAATACATAAATAAACCAAATATACCTATTTTTTTTTAAATGGACAGTTTGAAGGTGACCCAAGGGCCACACATCCACAGCCTCTAACCTAAGGTCAGATGACCACAAGCTCCATTATTGAGTGATTGCCGTATACCAGCCAAGCACCTGTGTTATCCACCTGAACTCCAAGGATACAATCGTGAGGCAGATATCATCATCCTCTTGTCCCAGCCAAGGAAACTGAGGCCCAGAGAGGGCAAGCCCCTGCCAGAGGTCACACAGCACATGAGTGGTGGCTTAGGGGCTGGAGCCTGGACAGTGCGACCACAAGGCCTATGGTCACTGGGTGCTCTGCCGCCTCCATCATGCAGACAAAAAACAAAACGAAATGTTCATTTTACACACAAGGAAAGACAAGGCCAGAGAGAGTGTGTGACTTGTTTAAAGTCCCTCTGCAAGCTGGCACTGGAGGCTGGATTCGAACCCGGGACAGCCTGGGTCAGGACAACTGGCACAGTGCTCTTCCCAACAAGCCTTTTGGAGGTGCCGGGGGAGCCTTATTAACTGGGGTGGTGGAGACGGGGCGCAGCACTGCACAGCAGACAAGGGCCAGGCTCTGGAGCCTTCTGCATATCACAGCTCTGCCACCTGGAAACTGTGTGGCCTTGAACCAATCACTTTCCCTCTCTGTGCCTCAGTTTCCTCACTGGGCATAACTATGGCACCTACTTCACAGGGTTCTTATGGGAACCAAAGGAAGTAACACTTGTGGGGGGCCCAAGCCACCCCCTTCAAAGTCCAGCTTTCACCCATCAGCTGCTCCTGGCCTGTGTAATATTACACTGATGTATTCCCAAGCACTGGAAGCTCCAGGTTGGGGACATCATAGGACTCTTTATACTTGTGAAAATGGAGCAGCATAATGTAAGGGGCAGACAGAAGGGCTGAGGTTTCTACAGAAATGAAGGGGAAGCAAGAAGGCATGGGGTAGCAGGGGGCTTCTCCTCCCCAGCAAGGGTCCCATTATGCTCACTGGTGAGCATAGTGAGGGGCAGGTGGAGCAGAAACCTCAGCAGAAGGGGAGGGGTCCCCGGCCAGCCCCCTGCTTCACTGCAGCATAAGAAGACACTTGGAGCCTGGCAGAGAACTGCACCCAGAAAACAAGTTATAACAACCGAAATCCATCCCACAAAAGGTGATGGAACCCCACTATGTGCCAGCACTGGGGACGAGTGTGGAGAACCCAGATAAACTCAACCCCCAGCTGCACAGAGCCCATGGACCACACACGAAACAAACTAGGAACGCTAAGCAAAAGTCGACGGTGGCAAGCGGCTAGAAATCAAGCAGGGAAAGTGTGGGGAGATTAGTGTTGAATCAGGTGCTGGGAGAGAGCTGATTTCAAGAAGCTTTGGGAAACAGGAGCTTCCCTGGCACTCCAGTGGCTAAAACTCCATGCTCCCAAAGCAGGGCACCCAGGTTCAATCCCTGGTCAGGGAACTAGATCCCACATGCCACAACTGAAAGATCCAACATGCTGCAACAGTGCAGCCAAATAAATAATTTTTTTTTTAATTGCTGAAACAGTCTTTGTGGCCATCTGCTGGAAGAGCCTTCCAGGCAGAAGGGAGGACCAGTGCAAAGGCCCTGAGGCCACGTTTGTCTGGTGCTGGGGGCCAGTGCAGCAGAAGTCAGTGACCAGTGTGGGAAGGAGAGGACCCAGAGAGCCGGGGGAGGCTGAGGGCCACCCTCATGCGGGGCCTCAAGCTTCGGGGACCATATGGCTTTGATTCTAAGTGAGAAGGGGACTGTCAGAGGGGCCTGTGCAAAGGAGGGACAGGATCCGACGATTACTTAGTTGCAGAGTGGACAGGGATGGGCAGGGATGGGGGCAATCATGGAACAGGTGCAGAAGTCCACGGGAGAGACACAGTGTGGCTCAGACAGGGGGCAGCACAGAAGTGAGACCAGGCATCACACACCCAACAGGTGCTCAGCACATCCCTTCACTGTTTCACTGAATCCTTGCTCCCTGAGCAGCTGCTAGTCGCGCTGATCCCCATAAACCCCATTCTACAGGCCAGCAAACTGAGGCCCTGACCCAAACCACACCGCTATAAAGAGGCATTGCGAGGCATCCATCCTTCCTGGACCTTGTCCATCCATGACAGGGGACAGAATAGGTCTAGAGTCAGGACACCAACCATCCTGTTCCTCCTTCCCCTGACTCATCTCTCCCTTCTCACCGGCCACCCCAGTCCCACTTCCCTCCAGACACCCTCACAAGCCCCCCTAGACCTGGCCACCCCATCAATCCTCCGGAGTCACCCTTCTCCTGA
>NW_011494644.1:10406699-10409626 GCF_000754665.1 Bison bison bison
GGGGGCTCAAACACGCCCCCCCCGAGCCGAAGTCAAACATCACCTGCGCTCCCGTCAGCGCAGCCTCCTTCCTGCCACCCCCTCCCGCCCACCGCCAGACCTTCCCTCATCACTCTTCCAGGCCTTTCTCTGCCGCCCCTCCCACCCCAAGGCCTGCGTCTGCACCCACCCGCGCCTTCCGAGCATCTCAGCCAGAAGAGAAATCCAATTTGCGTGAAGGGCTTGGGGTAATTCTGTGTCGAGGCCATGCTTCCCTGTCTGCCTGTTGAAGGAGGCTGATGCTCCTTCTTAGAGGAGAGAGAAAAGCGTCCTTTGTGCCGGGTCTGGGGAGATTGTGTCTGTTTAGGACAGGCTGCAGTTTTCTTTGTGAACCCTGTAGATTTTTTTTAGTGTGGGAAAAGGGGCTTATTAGATTTCCCTGTGGCTGCCCAGAGTCGGGAGAGGTTTTTACCCTGAGCACAGAAAGAAATTACCGAACAGGCGTTTGAGAGGAAGGAACATTTAACAGCTGCCTCTCATGGAGAGGTTAGGATTTCGTGGTTGGTGTTTTCACTGGAGTGAACATAAAATCCAGAGAAAGGAAGAAAACCTTTCCTGTAGTTTCATGGTGGGAGGGAAGGAAGTTGGTTGGCCATGTTCTGCGGGGAGAGTAGGATTTTGTTCCTGGGGAGTGGGCGGGAGGGGTGTGTTGGGGTGTTTTTTTTCCCCCTCTCCAAGTAGAAAGAAATTTTAAAATGGTTGCAGAACCCAGAAGGAAGGTTGTCATAGCAACAAAAGTTTGAGGCCAGGTACCTCCTGGCACCCTTTCAGTACCACGGCGATGGAGGGGTAGGATCTGGGCACCGTAGGATCCGCTGGGAAAATCATCCAAGTTTGGCTCAGACTTCCCAAATTTCTCACCAACAGTGACAGGCTGATAACTGTTTTCCAAGCTCCCAGGGAGGAAAATTGTGATTTTCTGGGAGGGGCGATCGCTAACCAACAGTGATCAAGAGGAAAGAGAAAAACTGTGGGTTTGTTTTATTTACCCAACAAACTAACCATCCACGTTTTTACTAAGAGAGGACTGCAGGTGAGGGTCTTATGCTGAGCCCACTCCCAAACTGCCCCTTTCTCCAACCCCCAACTGCACAGTTCTCTTCTCTGATCACTTCATCTGGATTCCTTTCTGCCCCAGAAAGACAACTCAGGCCCCCTCATCAGGTGTGAGGCCAGACAAGAACCTCTCTTAACTTCAAAGTCCTCATCTGAAAAATGGGCACCATAGAAGTGCCTGCCGCGCAAGGGTGTTCAACAAAATTTCGCAGGTGAGACGTTTTCACACTTCTGGTACACATCAAGGGCTCAATAATTGTGAGCTAGCATTGTTTTCAATTTTTTTAACTAACATTCCTTAATGCTTAAAGAATTTAAACATGCTGTGTGGGGATATGCATATACATATCGCTGACTCACTTTGTTGTACAGCAGAAACTAATACAACACTGTAAACCAACTATACTCCAATCAAAAAAATCCTTAACATCTTGTGTCAAGCCCTGAATGAGCCACAAGGATGAGCTACAGGGAAATAACAGCAACAGTTCAGGGCGTGACCTTCAGGAAGAGGCCTGGAGGGACCTCCAACAATTGAGAGGCTAAGCTGGCCAGTGGAGACCCTGGCACTTCATGGAGCAGAGACGGGACCATGCCACCACCAGACACAGTGTTGGATCTAAGTGTGTACACAAAGGAAGGAGCAGGTGGTCTGAGAGTTTCCATGAGGAGAAACTTGGTAAGAGGTAGAGGTGAAGCATGGGGAGGGACCTCTACCCCCAAAAGGGTGCAGATCCTTTCCAGGATAAGGCATTCCGGCGCCTCTGTGGGAGAGGACTAGGATAAGTGGAAAGCAGGGAATTTTAGCCAAGATGTCTTTTAAGGTTAATTTATTATTATTACATCCCAGAGTAAAATACTCATGTCCTGAGTGCACACCAGAAGTAAGTCTGATGGGGTGAAACTGGTCAGGGCATGACCCGACTCAGATGGTCTTTGGCAAACAGCCAGTATCAAGCAAGTGGTGCCATAAAAGTTCAGTGGATCACCCCCAGAGGCAAGACAGAGCAGGCAGCACCCCAGGAAACCTCCAGTCCATGGTCCCGAAGCCTCACGCAACATTACCCTGCAAATAGGTACTGAAGACCTTCTATGCTCTAGACAATACCCAGAGGCTGGGCATGGCAATGAACAAGATGGCTAGGGCCCTGCCCTCATAGAGTGCCACCCTATGGGGACCGGGGACAAGAAGCTGGTGGCCAAAGGCATGCCCCCAGAAAACTTCAGGTTGTGCCAAGTGTGATGGGGAGATAAAAGTGGCGATGAGATGTCAATACAAAGAGACTCTGCTTCCAAAGGGGGACAGGGAGGTCTTCTCTGCAGGGGACCCTGCCAGGAAGTCCCCATGGAGCAGAGGAGGAGCCAGCCAGGGAAGACATGGGAAAGGGCATTCCCTACAGGGACTGCAGCCTCCCTGGGTTTATTCCACACCTTCTTCCCTCTGTCCTTTCAAACAGTCAGGCCAAAGCCTAACTCAGGGCAAACTGGAGGTTTGTGGCCCACTCCTGTCTCCATGTGGCTGCACACATAGCCCACGTTGACATCTGAGAGCTAAGTGACAGAGGAGAGTTTTAACCTTGGGGAGTGAGGTCAATTCACTCAAGAGGGCCCCCTCACCTGGACTTGGAGCAACATCCTCTCCAGCGTCCGGGAGGTTCCGGGTGGTGTGGACCAGCGTCCCCAGCATGGGGCCCCGGGGTCCTGCCCCGGCCTCGCTGCCTGCCTCGGAGACCCTTATTCCAGCCCTGGCCGTCTCCTACGGGTACAGGCAAGGGTGCGAGGCCAAGGGCGCAGTTGGATCTGTCTTCTGAAAAGTCACCCCCTTCCCCCAC
>NW_011494644.1:10411030-10416343 GCF_000754665.1 Bison bison bison
CCTGGCAGCGGCCACGGCGCAGGGACGCGCGCCCCTCCGTGGGGAGACACCTGCAGGCGGCCGGAGACACTGTTCTGGCTCCCGCCCTCACGGGGAGAGGGGGCGCCCCTCGCCGGGCGCGGGCGGAAGGGGGCCCGGCAGAGAAGGGGCGCCGGGGAGAGACCCGCACCCGACTGGAGGGTCTGAAAAGCAAGAGTGCCAGAGAGGCGCTCTCAGAGAAAGAGGGAGGTGAAGCCACAAAACCAGCCGGGAGGGGTCATCTCGCGCAGGAACCGAAGAGGTCCCGCCCTCTAGAGAGAAGAGCAAGCCTGCTGGGGTCCCCACGAAGAACAGGGGCCCGCAGCACCCTCGCCCCAAGAGGGAACCCCAGGAAGGATCCCCAAAGAGTTTGAGCTGCAGAGTTGAGGATTTCACACACCAAGGAAGCTGCTGGACCCACTGGGAAAGATGCTTCATTACTGATTCTGGAGTTACAGGACCTATCAGAAGGGGTACCTCACCAGGCAATAGTCTGAAGGGCTTGTGCTTCCCCTGGGGTTCTCTCTCCTACGGAGATTTGGGTTGTATGAACCAACAGGACAGGCTCGCCCGGCAGAATGAAGCCTCCCTATCAAGGCATGGAACCGCCAGGAATGAGCCACACAGGTGCCCAAATGGTAGATATAGAAATGGAGCTTTCCCTTGCAGTCCATCCCCACCCAGCCTAGATCCTTAGCAGTATGACCCAAGGAGATACCACGCCAGACAGGAACCTGTTGCAGTTATCAGACAGGGGTGGCCCCACAGAGGCTGCCAACCCAGAATCTTCAAGTTTGGGAATGGACAGACAAGTCAAGAATACTGACATTGGAGATCAGGCAACCCTGGGGCTTGACCACCTGTGGGCCTTGAACCAGTTACCAAACCTCTCTATTTCCATATCTATTTTAAAAAGAGGGGGGAGGAGGAACAGGGAGGAATACTGGGCTGTTGCGATGAGACTGTGCCTGCAGAAAGCACTTGGCATATAGTAGGTGCTCAGTAAATGCTGGCCAGTATTATTAACGTGCTTCCCAGGTGGCGCTGGTGGTAAAGAACTCGCCTGTCAATGAAGACATAGGTTCAGTCCCTGGGTGGGGAAGATCCCCTGGAGGAGGACATGGCAACCCACTCCAGTATTCTTGCCTGGAGAATCCTGGTAGACAGAGAAACCTGGCGGGCTACAGTCCTTGGGGTCACAAAGAGTTGGACATGACTGAGGCAACTTAGCACACATTATGATTAACATCTGAACCAAGATCATCAGATCAAGTTTGCACAGACCTTCTCAGGATCTCTTGTGCAAGGTGGGATGGTCTGACTGTGAGCACTCCATCTGTATCTCTGCTCTAAGATAACCACGTTCCTTGAACCCCGGCCACGCTGTACAGCACACGGTGCCCAGACGCCCGGGATGTGCAACAATGAGGTGCGTGTTGCTTGCAAGAGCTCATTTGAATTCCTCCCAAGCTGAGAACAGCTCTCACAAGCCCCAGCTTGTGGAATGGCAGGACTTGCAGAATTCAAGGTTAACGGATTATGAATTGCCTCACTCTGATGAGTGAGCTCCTGCTCCCTGGAAGCTGCTGCTATTCTGCCTGGGGGTAGGTGAGAGTAATTGTGGGCAATGTTCCTGGCAGGAACCCGTATGAAGGATGGCCAAGGGTCCCCAGACTTGTTTATTAGATCCCTTTTCTGGCCTTAGGCAAGGCGTTCCCAACTACTTTGAGAAGGAGGACTTCCATTCAATAATGGTGGCATTGAGAGTATTGGTAGACAGAGAAAATAAATCATGGCCAAGCAGCTAAAAGGAATTCAGTAGCGCTTTTAAACGGCTGTACAATATTCATCAGAGGAGCATCTGTACACATTTGAAAACCAATCCCTCAGATGTTGGCTTGAGACAGTGGCACGTGCATATGTGTAGGGCTTAGGGACCTAAAGGCTGGGAACCCTGTTGTGGTTGTCCAAAGCGAGGAGAGCCCAGGTGACATATGTCTCAGAGACCACACTCTCTTAAGATATACCTAGAGGAAGCACAGAGGGTCTGATACTTCTAAGATACTCTTCCATTTGGTTGCTCAGCACCAAGGAGAAAAGAGCATGATGGCATTAATAAGTACGTTGGAGAGTCAGCAGGTGTCATGAGCTTGGGAGAACAACAAGGCAGGGAGGTGCAGAGAGGTGAGGGTAGCAGGTTGTGGCTTTAAATCGGGGCTGCAAGGGGATCTCAAGGGAAGGTGACATGGGAGCAAAAGTTTGAAGGAAGGTGGGAGCTGGCTGTGGAGACATCCCAGGAAAAGAGGTTCCAGGAAGAAGGAGGGGATAACTGAGAGAGCAGTATGGTCGGAGCTGAGGGGGCAGGGGAAGAGCAACAGGGGAAGAGTAGAGAGGAAATGGGGGAGGGGACAGGTCATGGTGCGTGGAGTCTGTTACAAGGACTCCAGCGTTTACCCTGAGTTGGGAGGGAGCCTGGGGAGGTTCTGAGCAGAGGAGAGATGTCTGCTCAGAGTATAACAGGACCACGCAGGATGCTGGATTAAGAAGGCAGAATTCCCTGGTGGCCTAGTGGTTACAACTCTGTGCACCCAACACAGAGTGGGGCAAGGGTTCGATCCTTGGTTGAGGAACTAAGATCCTGAAATGCCCTGCAATGTGACCAAAAAAAAATAATAAATTACAAAAAAAAAAAAAGGCCAAGAAAGGAGCAGCTGGGGGCTAGTGAGTGAAACCAGGCAAGTAATGCCATGACCAAGTGGCCTAGACCATGCAGTGACGATAGGGTTCTGCATCTATTTCAATTTTAGAAGCAGATCCTGGGACTTCCCTGGAAGTCCAGTGGTTAAGACTTCACCTTCCAGGGCAGGGGGTGCGGGTTCAGCCCTTGGTGGAGAAGCTAAGATCCCACATGCCTTGTAGCCAAAATAAAAAACGCTATAAAACAGAAACAATATTGTAACAAATTTAATAAAGACTTTTAAAAGGGTCCACATCCAAAAAAAAGCAGATCCACTAGGATCTGAGATGGGATGTATAAGATGCCTTCGAGGTGTTTGGCAGGAGGTCCTGGGAGAACAGCATTTCGTAGGTGGGGCAGCTGAGTTGGAAACAGGGGGCAGGACTAGCTCCACGGTTCTCACTGATTTTGCCCCGGGCCTTGCACTCAAAATAGTCTGGGGCTTCCTGGGGGGCACGGTGGTAAAGAATCTGCCTGCCAACGCAGGAGATGCAAGAGACACAGGTTAGATCCCTGCGTCAAGAAGTTCCCCTAGCGTAGGAAATGGCAACCCATTCCAGTATTCTTGCTTGAAAAATTCCATGGAGAGAGAGAGGACCCTGGCAGGCTATAGTCCATAGGGTCGCAAAGAGTCAGACATGACTGAGCAACTGAGCACACATGCGTGCATGCTCACGCACACACACACACACACACACACACACACACACGCTTGCACTCAAAGTGAAGATGGAACAAGGGGATAGAGTCTGTGCCACTGGAGGGAGCCACTGCTTGGGTCTACACACCCTTCCTTAAACAAAACCCAAACTCAAGAGCAAGCACCTTGGATAGGATTTATCCTCAAATAGGGATGCGGTTGGAATTACCTTGGGTATGGACAGGTGTTAAAGAAAAATTGTTCATGACACTTGATAAGGCAGTAAAGCAGCCTTTATTCAGGGACCGCTGCAAAAGGAGTTTTGCCCCAGGAGAGAAATGAAGCTCAACTCTGAATACAAGAACAATAGAGGATTTAGAGCCAAGGAGGGCGGGGGTCAGCAGATGGAGGAAACCTGAAGGCTGGAGGGATTCTGGCAAAAGTGACTCGACAAGATTCCTGCTAAAGAAGAGTAAGAGCTCCAGAGTGGGGAAGGAGGGACTTGATCAGGTTTCGAGGACGAGGGATACTTGCTAAACTGAGCCAGTAGGATTCTTGCTAAAACTGACGTAGGCAGGCCAAGGACAGGACCCAAGGTCAGGCCTATAGCTAAGAAGAGAGCTCAGAGGAGCCTGATTCAGGTTTGGCGGAGGAGAGGCTTTGTCTGGGTGTGGTGGGGGTGGAGCTTGTTTACGAGGCCAGAAATGTGGGCCCACACCTGTCCCCTCCTCTTTATTTTTTCATTTGGCTGCACCGGGTCTTAGTCGCCGCACGTGGCCTCTTCCATCTTCGTTGCGGCATGCAGGATTACTTTTGGTTGTGGCATGAGAACCCTTAGTTGCGGCATCTAGTTCCCTGATCAGGGATGGAACCCAGGCCCCCTGCATTGGGAGCATAGAGTCTTAGCCCCTGGGCCACCAGGGAAGTCCCCTGTTCTCTCCTCTTTAGACAGAGTCAAGGACTCTGTCTCCCAGGACCACCGACCAGGGATTGAACCCAGCCCACAGCAGTGAACGCACCGAGTCCTAAGCACTCACTGTTGTTTGGTCGTGTATGACTCTCTATGACCCCATGGACTACAGCCCGCCAGGCTCCTCTGTCCGTGGGATTTCCCAGGCAAGCACTCTGGAGTGGGTTGCCACTGGACAGCCAGGCAATTCCCCAGTGCCTCTGCCGGCCCCAGGATAGAGTCTACATGCCTCAGTTTGCCTTTGCAGGTCCTAGGCGGCTGGGCCTGCCTGGCCTACGTCACTCTGATCTCCCTGGGCTCAGACAGGTCCCCAGGCCCCCGCCCACCTCCCTCCCTCAGCCTGGATGCCCTTGCTGTACTTATCCTGTGTGTTCCTCCAAGTATGGTCACACATCGCTCCACACACCAGAGCCTTCCCTGGCCCCGCCTCCCACCATCCGGCCCTTGTCACCGCTCCTCGGAGGTGTGAGGTCTGTCTTCACACTCCTCTGCCCCACAGGCCCTGGGTAGCGGGGGAGTGTCCCTCAAGGTCACCCCCACCAGCAGCTTGCAGGCCAGGTTTGGCCCATGAGCTTCTTTTGTTTGGCCTGGATGAAATTGGCCTCCACAGGGTGTTAAATTTTCATGAGTGGCCAACATTCAGTAATCATGATTTCACATAAAAATCTAGACTTCCAGCTTCTTTTGCAAGATCAAATTACCTGCTGACACTGGGCCTGCATTTTTGCCTGGAAACCATAGGCAAATGTCCCCACAGAGGAAGTCCCCAGGGGCCACAGGCCCACTAGGCGCTTCCATCTTAGGGATACCTGTCGGGGGGCGTTCGAATTTGAGAACCTGGAATCAAGGCTCCAGACATTTTGGATAACACCCATCTATGGTGCTAAAAGTCGGGTGATGGTTACTGTCAGGAGGAGGCTTAGTGGCTAGGAGAGGCCCTGGGGCGGG
>NW_011494644.1:10416443-10422009 GCF_000754665.1 Bison bison bison
GGGCAGGGGTTGGGGGGAGGGTTGGGGGAGCAGGAGGTGGGGAGGGAGGCTGGTGATTGGTTTATGCAAACTCATCAAAGCCCTACAGTTGGGAATTGTGCCTTTTTTTATATTCAACAAAATTTACCAGAAAAATCGTTGCTATTAATAATGAAATTCATACTTTTCAGGAAACGTGAATATGCTTTGAAGGGACATGACCCAAATGCATCTCGCTTTCCACTTGGAGTCAGCTGCTGCAGGGATTCTCAGCAGCTTCTGGACCTCCTCAGTCATTTCCTGTTTTCTAAGCTTTCAAAATAAAGCTTGAGGAACCAGCGCATCCCCGGCCTCCAGGACCTCCTCATGATAGCAAGGGATTAGCCAATTTCCAATTACTGGTGAGGTTTTTTTAAACATTGACTCCCAAGGTATCTAAGCCTAATACACACTTTACTCTCTGCTTAAGATGCTTCTCCAGGGCCTCTGTGAGAGCCAGCCTGGCGCTGCTAGTGTGTTTATGAGGCTGTCTGCTGCTCAGGGCTGGTGTTCCCAGGGGCAGGAGGGACCCTGGTGCTCAGTACAATCCAAGAAGTCCCAGGGGGTGGGTTCTCTGGAGGAGAAAGGAACCTACTTCATTAGCCAGTGACTAACTGGAGTTTCTTTGAAATTGTCTTAGCTCTTCCAGCAACTATTCAAGAGGAATTTGTCAGGCCCTGGCTCTGTGTCAGGCTTTTGGCAAACTGGACCAACCAGGTCTGTGCCTTCATGGGGCTTATGGTCTAGAAGAGAAGATAATCATGGACAAGGAAATCACTCATCAGTTCAACAGTTGCAGATGGGGAATCAGGATGCAAGAGGAAGCAACCAGGGGCCTCGCTGAGGAGGGACAGTTGAGAACATGTCCCCGATTGAGGGTGGAAGGTATAAATTTTAATCCCCACTCTGCCACATCTAGGCAGCCCCTGCCTCTCAGAGCCTCAACTTTCTGATTTGTAGATAGGGTGGGGCAGAGGACAACAGGTGCTGAGTGTCCTCACCATGGGAGGAGGGTACCACCTCCAGGCACTCTCAACCCTCAAGGGGCTAGTTACCTCCACATGACAGGTGGGGAAACTGAAGAAGCAGAGGAGAGAGAAGCTTGGAGTGCAGGGGATGGGAGAGAGCTCCCATGCCACAGCCTGGAACATCAACCAGGAGCTTAGATCCTACCCCACCAGCGATGAAGACTCACTGATGACTGTGGAGCTGGGAGCATGACACACTCAGGGCTGTGTTTCTAGAAGGTCATCCAGGGGACTGGCAGGGTGAGTGGCTGGGAGGTGAGGCGTCCTGCAGATGTGTCAGAGGCTCAGACTGTGCTCCACGCCTGCTCTGGCGATGAGATGGGAGACCAGACTAGTTACCTGGCCAAATTCACAGAGAATAAGGCCAGGGCACACACGCACTGTGGGGGCATCTGTTCAAAAGCGTGCTCAGAAACCACAGCCATAGGGTGACCAGCAAGTCAGCCACGGCTCTGACGTCCAGGGCAGGAGGGAAGTGAGTCAGGCCTGGAGAGAAGAGGGAGAAAGGCAGGAGGACCTCACACTGGTCCCAACCATCAGCCGTGGCCTCCTCTGGATGACCAGCCAGGGAAGATCTCAGGGGACAGAGCGTGAATGAGCAGGAGGAGTCTGGGGACATTTATTTAGGACCAGGGGCATATCAGGCACTTTGGTCAAAGGGATATCACTGAGCCCTTTTGGAATTCTTACTTTGGGGGGGGGGGCGCCTGCCCACATGGCATGTGGGATCTTAGTTTCCCCAGCAGGGATCGTGAAAGTGCAGTCTTAACCACGGGACCGCCAGGGAAGTCCTGAACTCTTCTGGGATTCTTGATCTCAGCTAGAGAAACTGAGGCTCAAGAAGTAGTAGGACAGAGGCCAGAGTCCAGGGCCTGACACTGTTGTCTTCAGGTGAAACCAGGGGTCCTGGTAAAAGCCCCACAGCCCACTGACTCCCCTCCTTGTGCTTAGCACTCAGTGGGATTTTTCCAAGTCTTCAAGAGCTGTAGCTGGTTTGTCTCACCCCCATATTGAGGAGGGACAAGGAAGGTTGGGGAGAAAACACGTTTCAAAGTGTCTCCTGGAACCAACCCTGCTTGGGTAGTTTTTGCGTCCTTTTGTTTTTTAAACCCAAGTTGTTTTTTGCTTCCCTCTTCTGCCCCCTAGAGGATAAAAGTGGGAATGCCAGCTTTGCTTCCCCAAATCAGGAAGAACCCCTCCTTTCTCCCCATCCACCCACCAAGAAGCTAAAATTGCCCAGACGCCTGACCGACACCCTGGAATTCGATTTAGTGACTAAGAGAGGAGGTCTCCAACTGGGTCTAAATATTTATAAGTCACATAAGGATGCACAAATATATTACAAGCAGTACATTATACATTAAAAACATATTAAAGCATACATAAAAACTAGCGGAGACTTCCCTGATGGCCCAGTGGCTAAGTCTCCACGCTCCCAATGCAGGGAGCCTGGGTTCAATTCCTGGTCAGGGAACTAGATCACACATGTTGCAACTAAGAATTTGCATGCTGCAACTGAAGATCTCACATGCCTCAATGAAGTTTGAAGATTCCTCATGCTGCCACTAAGACCAGTCAAATAAATGCACAGTCAAATAAATGAAATTAAAATAAATATGTTAAAAACTAAAAAGTTTTAAAGGGGGAACGTAAAGAGTAAATAACCACTGCATTGAAATATTTTTATTTACTAATAGTATAGAAGACCTTTTGGCCTTCATTAAACATTCTTAATAATATACTTTTACAGCGAGCAATGCAATAGCATATGCTTTTTTAAATTTTTTGAAAAGCATGGGTTAACTGTGCTGTCATGATTCAGAGGTCTGGTTCTATGTGGTTATTTCCATACTTGATTTGATTGGCTATTAGAGCTGAAAACAGGGCTTTAATTTGGATTTATACAAAGATTTCTAAATCCAAATGAAAGAAGCACTTTATGGGCTGTGCTTTCTAAATATCAACATTCATATTTAGTCGCATTCTCAAAATAGGGAGCCATTTTTGGTGAAATCTGGGTAATCTACTTCCATCTTCCTAGATATCCATCACTAAGTCCTGCAAACAAATCGGAAGATTAGTATTCATGTATTTTTAACAAATGGGATTCAAAACTCCCTGAAAGTTTTCTTTTGGGAAGCTTTTTTTGAAATTGATTGGAATCTTCTGTTTGCAAGTTCTTAAAGTATGCAGATTTGGAGAGTTTCTAAGGGAAACATACTTTGCTTTGGGGCAATAAAAGCTCATAACAATGGAAACATTTCTGAACATCTGCTTTCAAAATCCTCTTCCCAAAGATGTAAAAAAAATCAGTTACATTCTCTCACATTGTTTAAAAATTACCTTCCTCTTGGAGGAGCAGATGAGGTGCTTTGTTTCCAGGGTGAAACAAATAGTCAACAGTCAGGTGTCACCCCAGAAGAGGTCAGCGAATGTGGGCGCTTGTTTTTTTCACAAAAGAAACGTGAACCTCATTTCCAGGCTCAGCAGCTGCTTGAAGTCACACTCAGGATCCCTCCCCATCTCGTAACCAAGTATCACTGAAGTCTTCTATGCAAAGGTCTTGTTCTTAGCAGTAATAATATAAATCATAAACACTATAAAGAGAACACCGACCCTGTGTCAGGCGGTATGTAAGCAGGCTCAGGGGCTTCCCTGGTGGCTCAGTGGGAAAGAGTCCAATGCAGGAGATGCAGGTTTGATCCCTGGGTTGGGAAGATCCCCTGGAGGAGGAAATGGCAACCCACTCCAGTATTCTTGCCTGGGAAATCCCATGAACAGAGGAACCTGGCGGTCTGCAGTCCATGAGGTCATAAAGATTCGGACACAACTTAGCGACTCAACAGCTACAAATCATTTGGCAATTATGTCATTTCTAGTTTTTCAATAGAAGCAATGCTTTAATGCACATTTGTTAACATACTTCTGATGGACACAGGCCCCAACTTCTTTTTTTTAATTTATAAACTCATCCCCTGGGTGTACTTGTGCCACACATTGGAGGGAAGTGTGTCATTTAGGGCTGGCTTAAGCCATTCAAAGGGCACTCACTGAAAAACCAAGGGAGAGTCTGGCTTCAGTTGTGGCTTGATCTAGCATCTGAAAGATGTCAGAACTTGGGTCCTCTCCAGCCTTCCAGTTTACCTTCCACAGTGTTAGCTTCATCTCTCCAATCCATGGCTCCACATGGAAGTCTCCCAGAAGCTCCAGGCCCTCCCTGGGCAACAAAATTGCTTTCTTGATTCTTGATCTCACATTCTCACACCTCACCAGCTCTTCCTTAGACAGTGAGGGAGTTTCTCTTTCTCAGAAGCCCCAGCAAATGGTTCCTGATGTCTCACTGCAGACAAGGAAAATGGGAGGCTCCAAGTGACTTAAGACAGGACCCACCCCTGGAGCTGTGTCTGGGGTCAGTCCCTGCCCAAACATCATGACTGAGACAGAGAGAGAGGTGGCTACAACAGTTATCTATTGCTGCACAAAAAACAAGCAACACTCGGTAGCAATTACTGTTTTTCATGATTTTATGGGTTGGAATCTAGACAGCTACATTTCTCTCTCCTGGCACCATTCATGGGCTACACCATTCTGATGGCTCGACTGGGGCTGTAAAATCATTGGTGAGCTCACTTGCACTCCTGGAAATCTGTACTGTGCTTCTCAGGGTGCCCTGTTCTCTCCATGAGCCCTCCCCTCTGGTCAGCTGGACAGGGCTCCTGTTTTCCATGGCATCTTGGGGTCTTAGAAGGCATAGGTGGAAGCTGCAAGGCCTCCCAAGCTCTGCCCTGTGCACTCACATGGAGTCACTTCCGTGCATTCTGTTGGTCTCAGAATCTCTGCCCAGATCTAAAGGGAGGGCACCCCACCTCTTAATGGGAGGAGTGAATTGCAAAGAGCTGGTAGGTCTGCAAACAATCCCCACAGTTGATTAGGGTAGATACAAGAGAATGGATTCTGGGCGTCAAAATGGCCAGTGACCACCACGAGAGGGCAGGGAATAGGGGGCTGCTTCTGCCCAGGCGCACCCTGGCGATCGCAGCAGGCGACGCCCCCGGAGACAGCGCTTGTGTCAGTCACAGGCGTGTCCCTGGGACCTACACCCAGGGATAATCTTTGAGATCAGGACAGAAGGGGCTGGGATTACATGTCTCCCTCACTAAATTGAGTCATGAAACTTTTATTAAGGGATATAGTCTGTCAATGTCAAGAAAACAAGGCAATTCTGGGCAGACCCATTAAGAGCAAATCCTTCTCCAGTTTCACTGTCGCCAGTCCAGATGGAATTATGAAGTGACAGGGCGATGACAGGAGGGGGGCGTTCCTTGCAGCAGGGGCTGTGAGTCCGCTAATCGCATGCAAAGTGCTTTCCCGAGCCCTTGAGAATGTGGGCACAACAGCCACATCCAGTTTTCCAAGGTTCCCTCCCAGAAGGGCTGCCTCTTTCACAGACACGGATGACAGCTCCTTCCATCGGACACGGGAGTGTGTGCCCAGCCCCTTCTCCATCAGCCAAGAAGGAG
>NW_011494644.1:10422109-10441688 GCF_000754665.1 Bison bison bison
CATGTGGCTTTGTCCATCCAGGAACCTGAACACCCCCTGCTGACCCCTCTGGCTGAAGGCATCAGGGCCCCAGCCCTCCTAGCCAGAGAGATCCTCTGGGCCCCTCCCCAGTCCACCCAGGGAATGGGGCCACGCAGGCCCCCACGTGGAAGACTATGACGTCACCCATACCCAGATTCAGGCTTCCTGGATGGCTCAGTGGTTAAAAAAAAAAAAAAAAACTGCCTGCAATGCCGGAGACCTGGGTTTGATCCCTGGATTGGAAAGATCCGCTGGAGAAGGGCATGGCAACCCACTCTTGTACTCTTGCCTAGAGAATCCCATGGACCGAGGAGCCTGGCAGGCTGCAGTCCATGGGGTCACATGGAGTCGGACACGACTGAAGCAACTTAGCAGCAGGAGCACCCAGACTTGTCATCTCATAGCTCTGTGTTGCTGGCCAAGCACCTTAGCCACTCTGAACCTGAAGATGGGTACAACGAGATCCCTTAACCTGTGGGAAACTCCTGGCATGACTTTTTTTTTTTTTTTTAATATGTATTTATCTTGGCTGTGCTGGGTGTTCAATACTGCCGGGCTTTTCTCTAGTTGCGGGGAGTGGGAAGGGGCCTACCTCCGGCTGTGCTGTGCGGGCCTCTCATTGACGTGGCCTCTCTTGTGGCAGAGCACAGGCTGCAGGTCACGTGGGCTTCAGTAGTTGCAGCTCCAGGGCTCGAGAGCACGGGCTCAGTAGTTGTGGCACACAGACTTAGCTGCCCGAGGCATGTGGGGTCCTCTCAGACCAGGGATTGAACCCAGGGGATTCTTTACCACTGAGCCACCAGGGGAGCCCCTGACTTGTTTTTTTTTTTTTTAATGTGAGCCAAGGTTTTAAATCAGGAGATTGCATACAAACAATTGTATTCCCCAGCTTCTTAGAAAGAGTCTAAAGCTCTTGGCAGCACTGGGCCTGTATTCCCAGGTGACAGGATTGGCTGGAAGGTAAGTAATTGCTTTAGACTGGAGAGTGTCCCCACTTTGCCACAGTCCCCACCACTCCTTATTGGCTCACATCAGCTCTACTTTGCTCATTTTTATCCCTGGTCTAAACCCAGCAGGCACTAAAGTTTGCCACCACTGGGTTAGAGTCTTAATTCCACTATCCCCAGAGCTGGGCTTCCCAGGTGGCGCTAGCGATAAAGAACCCACCTGCCAATTCAGGACACATTAGAGATGTGGGTTTGATCCCTGGGTCAGGAAGATTCCCTGGAGGCAACCCACTTCAGTATTCTTGCCTGGAGAATCCCATGGACAGAGGAGCCTGGCAGGCTACAGTCCATGGGGTCGCAAAGAGTCAGACCTGACTGAAGTGACTTAGAACACAAGCACGTCCTCAGAGCTCCAGCAGGTCTTTATCCCAGGGTCCACTGTCACCAAGCACATGGCTCAATCTGATCTTTGCAGGGAGCCATCGTGGCCTCCCTCTGCGTCCTCCATTGCTCCAGCCACCAGGCGCTGACCGGCACTAAGGACCTGAGAACCACCTCCCTAGCCAGGCATCTGAGTGCCCTGATGAGCCCTCAGATGTACTGACTCTTCCCTGTAGCTGAAGATACTGGGGTGAGGCCTCTGCTTTAAGCAGCTCACAGGGCCCCAGAATCCAAGTCCGTTTTCATCCTCCGGGCACTCGGTCTGCAAACGGTTTCATCTCTGTCTCTGGGCTCTTTGACTGGAGCACCAGCTGCCACATCTGCTATTCCCTGAATCCTTCAACAAATCCCCATCGATCATCTGCCACAGGGAGCAGAGACCCGTGGCCCACAGGCCAAACGCAGCCCTCCACCAGCTGCCTTCTGCCCATGAGCGAAGAAGGGTTTTTACATTTTTCAATGGTCGAAACAAAATCAAAATAAGAATCCTATTTTGTGACACATGGAACTCATGAAATGCAAATTTCAGTGTCCTCAAATAATGTTGTATTGGAACATAGCCATTCATTTCCATATTATCTGTGACTGCCGTCAGGCTCTGGGGCGGAGCTGGGTTGTTGTAACCCACGGAGCCTCAGATGTTTGCTCTCCAGTCCTTTCCAGGGAAAGCCTGCAGCCCCTGTTCTGCTCTGTTCTAGGCCCTGTTCTGGGGATTGGCGCTACAGGGCTCTTTCCATTGGTCTGTGTAACAAAAACCACAAGCTGGGGGTGCTTAAAACCACAGAAATGGATTCCCTCTGAAGTCAAGGTGTCGGTGGGGCCATGCTCTCTCTGGGGGCTCCAGGGGAGTGTCCTTCCTTGCCTGTTCCAGCTTCTGGAGGCTCCAGACACTCCTTGTGGCAATCTGTGTGTGCTTGCTCAGTCGTGTTTGAGTCTTTGCGACCCTACAGACCATAGCCCACTAGGCTTCCCTGTCCCCACTAGGCTCCCCTGTCCCCCCTGGGATTTTCCAGGCAAGAATACTGGAGTGGGCTGCCATTTCCTCCTCCAGGGATCTCCCTGAGCCAGGGATCACAACCAGGCTCTCCTGCGTCTCCTGCATTAACAGGCGGATTCTTTACCACTGAGCCACCCGGGAAGCCCTGGTTGCCTCCCTCCGATTTCTGCCTCCCACCTTGCCCTCTGTTGCCTCCCTCTGGTCTCTGCCTGCCTCCTGCCTTCCTCTCTGTAAAGACACTCATCATTGGGTTTAGGGCCCATTGTAGTCTCATCTCAAGATGCTCAATTATATCTACAAAGACCCCTTTTTAGAAAGGTTGCCTTGGGACTTCCCTGGTGGGCCAGTGGCGAAGATTCCAAGCTCCAAAGTCCAGGGCCCGGGGTTGGATGCCTGATCAGGGAACTAGATCCCTCATGTTGCAACTAAGAGTTTAGTTTGCATGTTGCAACTAAAGAGCCCACACACCCCAGTGAAGATCCCTCAGGCTGCAACTGTAATATCCCAAGTGCTGCAACTAAGACCCAGCTCAGCCAAACAAATAAATACTTAAAAAATAAGTACAATAAAATAAGGCTACATTTACCAGTTCTGAGACCTGGAAGGGATCATCATTGAACCACCACAAGTGGGGTTTTTTTTTGCCTTCTAGAATCTTCCATTCTTTTGAAGAGAAACTGATGATAAGCAGCCCCCACCAAAAAAAAAAAAAAAGTAATAGATCAGATGTTGATGAGAGTTATGAAGAGTAGCTTTGAGTAAAGGAGGTGAGGCAGATAGAGAAGAGGCCGTTTATATATGCTTGAGCAGAGATCCCTTTTGAGTTGCAGGTCCCTCACCACCTAATAAGGACTCAATGCTCCCACACGCCATCCTACGTACCTGCACTTAACATGCACACTCGCAGTCAATTCCCCCACAGCCCTAACTTGGAGCTCTGATGATCGACATCCCTCCTTGATCATGTGCACGAGTAAACCAAGGCAGGGGACCTGTGCGAGGTCTCTTAGCCCGGCGGCAGCAGAGCTGAGAGCCAGGGTGATGGTTCTCTAACAGCCCATCCGCAGGGCCTTTCTGTAAACAGAAGGAGCCAAAGGGAGGACGCTGGGTTTCACAGAGTTCAGCCTTGCCCAGATTGCAGAGCAGACGTGTTTTCTCCAACAGCAGGAGGCTCCAGAGGTGCTCAGGAGCGGCAGCGGGTGTCCTGCTCTGACTTTCAAGGAGGTCAATTATCACAGAATCACAGCCTTCCCAAGCAGAGCCCTGGGGGCAAGTGCGGGGGTGTGTGCGTGTGTGTGTGTGTGTGTGTGTGTGCGTGTGTGTGTGTGTGTGTGTGTGTGTCTCTTATGCAGTATTGCCAGGCTGGCCAGCACCAGAGGATGCATCCTGTCCGCTATTGTACATGTGGGGTTGGTTCAAGGGGCCCGAGAGTTTATAGGGCCCCAAATTTGGGGTCAGGGGGAAAACAAGCCTCAGCAAGGGCTGCTGAAATGATGGACTGAGTCCCCCCTCCTCACCATACAAGGCAGCTGGGGCAGGACCTCAGCTCTGACCTGACCTGGGCTGTGCTGGGGCTTGGGGCGTAATGGTTTGTACTATTGTGAGGGTTTTGCTTGTTTGTTTTCTTTTTTACTTTATTTTTAGCTCTGCTGGGTCGTTGCTGCTTCGTTGTTTCTGGTTGCTGCGAGCGGGGGCTCCTCTCTAGTTGTGGTGTGCCCGCTTCCCACTGTGGTGGCTTCGCTTGTTGCAGAGCACAGGTACTAGGCGCGCGGGCTCAGTAGTTATGGTGCACGGGCTTAGCTGTTCCTCGACATGTGGGATCTTTCCAGACCAGGGACCGAACCCATGTCCCCTGCACTGGCAGGCAGACTCCTCACCACCAAGGAAGACCCTGGTTTGTCCTGTTGTTGATTTTCAATTACTGTTTAAAATTCATATCAGAATAGTAGATGTACAGACTTAAATAATCAAATAACATCTCATAGTACTCCAGCCCCTCTAAACTCCATCCACATTGGCCTTCCTTCCGTTCTCTGGCTCTTCCGGCTGATTCCTGCCTCAGGGCCTTTGCACTGCTGCTTCTCCCGCCTGAGGACCCCTCCAGTGTCTCACTGGATCTCAGCTCCAGGTCAGCTCCTCCATGAGGCACCCCACTACCGTTCACATTGTGACTGCGCATGCACCCCTGCCCCAGCGCCATCTGCATTTCTCTGCATGATCCCAAATGGCCACATTTAGCCATTTACAACTGTTGTTCATTTATGAGCTGTTCTGTCTCCTCCACTGGAATGCAGGTTACATGAGGGCAAGACCAGCGCTGTGGCTCACTGCTGAGTCCCGTGGGCCTAGAACAGAGCCTGGCCTGTAGCAGATTCTCACTGAATGTTGGTCAAAGAAAGAAATAAAGGGGAATCAGGGGGATGGGGAGAGGCAGACACAGCCACAGGCACCCACCCCTGGCCTTTCTCACTCTGCCTCTGGTGAATGGAACCCAACCCTCACCCTTGAACCTGTCCCAAGTATAGCAGCTGCCCTTCTGGGCAAGCAGTGGTGGAAAGTTAGAGAGGAACCCTGAAGAACTTCTTCCAGAAGCCCCAGGCCCATCTCAGCCCAGACTCCACGAGGTGGCCAGAGAGGGCTGCTCACTCCATCCACCTGGCTGAGATTCTTTTCCTGGGGATGTGGCAGGACTAGGAGCAGGGCTCTGATGTCAGACGCATGTGTTGGATCTGGGACCCATCACTTACAACCTGTGCCGGACACTGACCATCACTGTTCTCCCTTTCCTCACCTGTAAAGTGGGGGCGGTCTGTCTGATGCTGCAGACATTCATTCAGATAATATGCCAGTAACAGGCCACCCCAGGGGATTTATTTTTCCTGTTTTGTACATGCTTCGCAGCTAAGATCCAAAGCCTAGGACAAAAGCTGTTAAGGATCCCACATTCTAAATAGGCATAGGCTCCTTGAGGCTTGTATAGACAGACTGGGGGTGCCTGCAAGGAAGGGCATCTTGTTTTCCAGCTGGATGTTGGCTGAGCTGGAGGCTCGACAGGCATCCCTACGGGAGAGAAGCGTGGGCAGAGAGCATCCTGGGGGCCCTCAGAGGTGCATAACGCATCTTCATCTTCAGCCCTTCTCCTCCATTGTAAGGTCAAAGGTGGGGGGATGGTATAGCAGTTAACCAGGGGCCAAGATAACACCGTGTAACAAAGAGCCACAAAATCTCAGTTGCCATCTGGGGCATCTGCGGCTGGATGATCTAGAATGAACTGGCCAGGACAGCTCTGTTGATCTCCACTGGGCCTGCTCACACGTCCGGGCGGTGGCTGGGGTCGGCTGCTCTCAACTAGGTTATCTGGGCTGCTCCATGATCCAGTCGAACTCACTCTTGTGTCAGAGAGTTGGGAGAGGTCTGCTGATCTCAGCCCAGCCTGCCCGCCTGCCTGGGGGTAACCTAGCCTGGGCTCTGCAGGGCAGCTCTGCTGAGCTTGGTGGGCTCGCTCAGGTGTCAGCAGCTGACTTGTGTTGGTGATCTGGGCTGGCCTTAGCTCCTCTCTGTGTGTTCTTCATCCTCCTCCCGGGGCCAGGAAGGTGGCCCAGGCCTTCTCTTTTCATGACAATGGCACAGGTACAAGGAAGTGAGCATGAGGCCTCTGAAGGCTTCGGTCAAAACTGACATGCTGTCACTTCTGTCGCTAAATTCAGCCTCTGTTCCCGGTGCCGAATAGAAGCGCAGAGACCGAGTTTGGGATGAAGTAGAAAAGAACAGCTGTATTGCTTTGCCAGACAAAGGGGGCCACAGTGGACTAATGCCCTCAAAACTGTGATCCTGTGTCCTGCTCTGGAGGAGGCAGTGGGGAGTCTGACAGTGTTCAAGGAGCAGGGTGTGGTCAGCTCGTGGACATTCTTCTGATTGGTTGGTGATGAGGTCATCAGGAGTCAGCATCATCACCCTCCTGGTTCCAAGTGGTCTGGAGTCCACATGCTTATAGATCGTGTACAGTTAACTTTTTACAGCTGGTGAGGGTTTTAGTATCTGCCGAACAAGCTTCCAATTCAGGAGGCCCGAGTTCAATCTCTGGTCAGGGAACTAGATCTCATGTGCTGCAACTAAGAGTTCAAATGCTGCAACCAAAGATTCTGCATGTTGCAACTAAGACTTGGTGTAGCCAAATTAATAAATAAAAAATTGTAAGGCAGAAAAAGTGAGAATAACCTCTCCCAGGGGCCAATGTTTGGGGAGTGCATGAGGGACCTGGGGGGCTGCCCAGCCCAGGACTATCTCCTCTCCTGACACCTGCCTCACGTCTACACCTGGCCCATGTGCCTGACAGTTTTCTCAGGCTGACTCTATCCTTTACAATCGAGTATTAGCTGAACCTAGACAGCATATTAAAAAGCAGAAACATCACTTTGCTGGCAAAGGTTCATAGAGTCAAAGCTATGGTTTTTCCAGTAGTCATGAACGGATGTGAGAATTGGACTATAAGGAACGCTGAGCTCCAAAGAACTAATGCTTTCAAACTGTGGTGTTGGAGAGGATTCTTGATAGTCCCTTAGACAACAAGGAGATCCAACCAGTCAATCCTAAAGGACATCAAGGCTGAATACGCATTCAAAGGACTGATGCTGAAGCTGAAGCTCCACTCCTTTGGCTACCTGATGTGAAGAGCCGACTCACTGGAAAAGACCTTGATGCTGGGAAAGATTGAAGGCAAAAGGATAAGGGGATGACAGAGGATGAGATAGATAGATAGCGTCACCAACTCAATGGACATGAACCTGAGCAAACTCCAGGAGATAGTAGAGGACAGAGGAGCCTGGCATGCTGCAGTCCATGGGGTTGCAAGGAGTCAGACATGACTTAAGTGACTAAACAACAACAGATCAAGTGAACCCCCAATCTCCCCAACCTGCTGGCCAAAGCCAAGCCTCATGCTCTATGGATTACACACCCCAACAGCCCAAAGGAGTCTATATCAGTAACAATCCAAAGGACCGTTGTTCTGTCGCAACTACGGCAACCCAGGCTTGAGCTGAATACATCCATCACCTCATGTGGTCCTTCAACAGCCCTGGGAGGAACTCATCCTAATTCCCCTTTACAGCTGAGGACTGAGGACCAGAGAGCCTAAGCGACTTGCCCGAGGTCACACAGCTGGGCTGATTGATTGACTTGTGCTTAGAAGCACAAGAGAGAAATCAGCCCACAGACAAGTGTAACATCACTTTGCAATATTAAATCTAATTCTATGACTTAGATTTTTTTCCTCATCCCCTGTTTTATTGAGGTACAATTGACTTAGCCTTTTTATTTTTAATTACTTTGGGGTTGGGGGTAGGGGAGTTGGTCCTACACTGTTCCCAGTGTTTAAGATCTAGCCTTGCATTTAAGAGGTAGTAACGTATGAACTTGACTCCAGATCTTTCCGAACCTGACTCTCAAGATCTTGGCAAGAACCAACAGACTCTGAGCGCCACCATGCTCCCAAACACCCGCCTCTCGCTACGTCCTCACCTTCAGAGAGGGGCTTGGGACTGGGAGGGGAAGACAGAAGGCGGGATTCCCAGGAAGGGCCAGGCCAGCTCCCCACACACACTGTTGCCCCCACCCCCACCTGAAGGAAGGGCCTGTGGGGTCGTCTAGCAGGAAGAGTCCTCTGGGATTCTCTGTGTTAGTTGCTAAGTCATGTCAGACTCTTTGCGTCCCCGTGGACTGTAGCCCACCAGGCTCCTCTGTCCATGGGATTCTCCAGGCAGGAATACTGGAGTGGGTTGCCATTTCCTCCTCCAAGGGATCTTCCAAGGAGGAAGATCTTTTGAACCTAGGGATCAAAAGCCCCATCTCTCGCATTGGCAGGCGGATTCTTTTACCACTGAGCCACCAGGGAAGCCCTAGCTGGAGGAGTCTAAGGGATCTAGAAATACCTGTGTGGCCATCTAGTGGACAAGGTCACACACGCAGCTGCCCACCATCTTTTAAATAGCCTTTGTGTCTGGGGCCATTCTCACACTGGGAGTCCATCTCCTGGCACGGAAGGCAATACTCACGTTCCAGCATCCCTGTCCCAGCCTCTGCCTCCATCATGTGCGCCCACCTAGGATTCCAGTTTAGGAGAGAGTCCAGTCACTTCCTGGAGTAGGAGGCACAGCGTGGTGGGGGACACCAAGATTTTAGAGGCAGGGGTTAGGACTGACCAGTGGTTGGGGTTTGGGTCCCCGGGGTGGAGCGCCAAGCCTGATTAGGGTTCCCTGGGCAGCCTCCTGTTCTCACCTGCTGCTCAGCACTGAGAGGTGAGACTGTCTGGACGTGGTCATGAAGTGCCCCCTCCCTGGGAAATCAAATATTCTTAGTTCTCCTTGCTGACCCCCTCAAGGATGCGAGGCCATGGCTGACCCCAAACTCTGTCCCCGGGAGGCTGGATTGGAGGCCAGGGGGGCCAGAAAGAGAAAAGATGGAGCATGAAGATGGGGAAGGGGACTGCCACCTGTCACCACATCCAAACTGCCAGACTGAAGACCAGTTAGTGAGCAGCAGACCCCTCGGGAGCCACACAAATCGAGGCTTCGTGTGGGCAGCGGCCTGCGTGATGCCCAAGACTGACCAGCAGGACTGACGCCCGTCTGTCCCGAGCTCTGGCGTCATTTCTCCTTTTTCTACTGTCATGGCCTGTCCAGAGTTTTCTGGAAGAGTGATGGGGGTTGGACCCTGGTGGGAGGGAGTGGGTGGCTGAGGGTGGGAGGGGAAGCCCTAACCCACAGGGCCTGGGTGGAGTGACAGGGAAATGGAGACTTCAGGCACCAGTAACAACCTCAATATTTCACCTGCTGTGTCCTGGTGGGGACAGTGAAGGCCAGAAGTCACAGGCAAGGGAGTGGCACCCAGACACACTTAGTCCCAGACACGGAATTGAGTCAGTGATGGATATTCATGCCCTTTTGGCCTGAGGATTCAAAATCCAAAATAAGAGCTAGATGTCCCTCCCCCAACCTCATCAAAACACATAAGCCGCCTCCCCTTGAAAGCCATCTTGGAAAGAAGAGGGATGCCGGGGAAAGGAGGCCTCTGGAGATGAGTTTCAGTGGGGAATTTGACAAGTTCGCCATGGACAGCTGTGCAGGCTGCTCACTGTCCAACAAGGCCTGGCTCAGGGAGCAAGTGCGGGTGGAAACTGTGCCCACCCTCCACTCTCCTGGTATGGAGCAGCACCTGCATGGGGGAAGAAGTGCCTTTTGAAACTCTCACAAAATTTGTCTAAAGTTTGAACTTTAACAGAATATTTTATCCAGAAGAGTCTGTTTTAAATCTGGAGAGAATAATTTCTGTCTAATAGGCAAATTTTTTAAAAATACATTTCTCCAGCCACTAGTTTTCCAGCATAAAATGAGATCATTTATAGAAACAGGTACATTTTGTGGACACCTGAGTCACACCAGAGTTCATTTTGTCCACCATCCCTCACATGTGCATGTACACACACACACTCTCTCTCTCGTGAGTAATTATGATGATATAAAGGACATGGAACAATTTGCATTTGCAGTGACATGGATGGACCCAAGGACTGTCATCCTGAGTGAAGCAAGTCAGAGAAAGATAAATACGTATGATATCCCTTATATGTGGAATTTAAAAGAAATGATACAAAAGAACTTATTATAAAACAGAAAGAGACTCACAGACTTAAAGAACTGGACATACGGTTACCAGAGGGGAAGTGTGGGGGAAGAGATAGAGAGTTTGGGACTGCTACGTACACGCTGCTATATTTAAAATGCATATTTAAAACCAACAAGGACCTACTGTATAGCACATGGAACTCTGCTCAATGTTACATGCCAGCCTGGATGGGAGGGGAGTTTGGAGGGGAATGGATACATGCACATCCACAGTTGCTCTGCAGTGTACCCGAAGCTATCACAACATTGTTAATTGGCTATACTCCAATATAAAATAGGGCTTCCCCGATGGCTCAGCAGTAAAGAATCTGCTTGTAATGGAGGAGACACAGGAGACTCGGGTTCAATCCCTGGGTCAGGAAGACCCCCTGGAGGAAGAAATGGCAACCCATTCTAGTAGTCTTGCCTGGAAAATCCCATGGACAGAGGAGCTGGGTGGGCTACAGTCCCTAGGGTCGCAAAGAGCCAGACATAACTGAGTGCACATGCCAATATAAAATTAAAAGTTTTTTAAAAAGAAAAAAAAAAGGACACGGTACACTTTGCTGAGGGCAGGACCCATGGTTTTCCATGCCTGGGTCCTCGACCCAGCAATGGTCGCAGTGTAGACCCACAGTAAATGCCTGGTGACAGCCTGGCAGGCTGAACCGGTGAGTGAGCGTGACACCCACCATCCTATTAAGGGAAACCTACACAGCTGTGGCTTGACTCCGCACCCCTGCACAGAGAAACCCCAAGGAGCCTTGTGCTCAGGGATGGACCTCCCAGAAGTACACCCCACCTGGGCCACCTACACAAACTGGACTCTGCAAACTACTCTCAAAGCCACCAGGGAAAGCAGAACCAACTTAGGTATGAAGCCTGCTGTGCATCAGGAAGCAGGTCTGCTCCTCACACGCACAGGCTCTCAAAATCAGAGAGAGAGGGATGGGGCCCGGCAGACACCGTGAACCTGAGCCCCCAGGGACCCAGACTCACGGCTTCCTGCTCTCCCCACGACCAGCTCAGGCCCTGGAAACCCCCCAGCCCCACCCCCAAAGCTCCTCCTCCAGGGCCCATGAGGAAGTAGAATACAGAGCATGACAGCCACAGCAGCTCTGCTAGGGAACAGTATTCAGAATCCTGGAGACCCAGTTTCCCGCCCTGCCACATGCCAGCTGTGTGACCTTTTAAGCCTGCTCAGTCGCTTCAGTCATGTCCAACTGTTTGCGACCCCATGGACTGTAGCCCACCAGGTTCCTCTGTCCATGGGATTCTCCAGGCAAGAATCCTGGAATGCTTTGCCATTTCCTCCTCCAGGGGATCTTCCTGACCCAGGGATCAAACCCAGGTCTCCTGCGTCTCCTGCACAGGCAGGCATGTTCTTTAGCAGTGGGCCACCCGGGAAGGCTGTGTGACCTTGGGCAAGCCACATAACCCCTCCGGGCCCCAATGTCCTTCAGGTTTAAGAGGAACAGTGACAAATGTCCAGCTCATTGGAATATGAGCTTAGGAGGAATTTCCTGGTGGTCCAGTGTTTGGGGCTCCGCACTTCCACTGCAGGGGCACTGGTGCGATCCCTGGTCGGGGAACTAAGATCCCACGTGCCAAGCAGCATGGCCGAAAAAAAAGGAATATGGGCTTAGGAATGACTGACAGGAGCATGGAAGCTTCCAGGCCCCTGGGCGTGCCACTCCTCAGCATGGCTGAGCCAAAGCCAGCGCCTCCACGAGCACTGGCAAAGCAGAAAGAACGCAGGCAGGGCAGCACACAGACCTAAAACGGGACCCCAGCTTTGCCAGTGACTTGCTGTGTGGCCTTGGGCAAGTCACCTCCTCTCTCTGAGTCTCCGTAAGCATGTGCTCTAAGAGCAAAGGATTCCTAACGGGGTGAGATGGGTGCCTGCAGAGGGCAAGCCCTGGACAGGATCTGGAAGGCAGCCTGTCTCCAGCAGCAGGTGGGAACCATTTTTGAAAATGGCACAACACAAATCAGTAAGGTAATAACAGCCCCCAGAGCAACCGCTGGTGGCTCAGATGGTAAGGAATCTACCTGCATCCCTGGGTCGGGAAGATCCCCTGGAGAAGGAAATGGCAACCCACTCCAGTATGCTTACCTGGAGAATCCCATGGACAGAGGAGCCTGGCAGGCTACAGTCCATGGGGTCGCAGAGTAGACATGACTGAGAGACTAACGCTTTCACTTTTTCACAGCTTCCTCGGAGTTTCCAGCCCCTCCCCGGGCAGGCTCAGTGGGAGGAAGTTGGAGATGCTGTGCACGTCCTTCTCCGGAGCCTGAATCACTTCTACTCCAGTGCCCTTCAGAGGCTGGAAGCAAGGTCGCAGCAATTCCCGTCAGCTCAGGAGTCATCCACTTGGTGGGCAGAGGCGGGGTGGGCTGATGGCAGCCTGTGGACCAAAGGCCCCACCTCTGCAAAAATGGCAGGTAAGCCTTCCTTGAGGGCTCCAAGAGTGGACAGCATCTGATGGCTTCTCTGGAAGGAGCTGCGCCTCTGGATGAGCCTCCTGTTTCAGGCCTCATGCTAACTCCAGACACTCATGTGGGTCTGAGAGAAATGAGGGCCCAAATTACCTCTCACAGTGTTCCAGGGGCCACTTCTCTCTCACCAGCCCCAGTCATGTCTTGGCAGAAACAGCCAAAGACAGCTGGGTTCTCTAAGGGGCCTGTGACCCACCAAAAGGCATGTACATGCAGAGAGGCCTAAGGGGCCCGGACCCTGCCGTGCATGTAACATTGTCTGGTTCACCCTGAAAGAGATGTGTGGATATACAGACACACAGGGAAAGGGTCATTATAATGCCTTAAGAGATTTTTATTTTATCAGAAAGGAATATGCATTATTTGTACAATAAAGAGAAGGAAAACTGGAGCTGTGGGACTTCCCCTGTGGTCCAGTGGCTAAGACTCCACACTCCCAATGCAGGCCTCGGTTTGATCCCTGGTCAATGAACTAGATCCCACAAGCTGCAAATAAGACCCAGTGCAGCTAACAAATATAATAAATCAAATATATTTTTAAAAACTGGAGCTACTGGAGGTGTTTAAATCATTAGTCTTTCTCTCCTCACCCTCCCCCACCACCACCACACAAAGACTCTTGGCTTAGACCCAAGGGGCTACAAAACCCAGGTCTGCGGTGAAATCTACCACCCACCTCAAGGGCCTGAGCCAGTTAATTAACGTGGCTCTTAAAAGATGTCTCCGAATGATGCAGACAGGGGAGAGCGGAAAAGGGAGTCCTTGAACTGAAGAAATCCTTCACTAAAGAGCCATTCAACTTGAGTGCTTCTCCCTGAGCAGCCTGAAAGCAAGGCCAGGCGATCTGAGCAGACACCAAGGATACAGCTTCATTATGTTAAAAATTAGCCAGAAGAGACCCCAGTGTGACTCCAGCTTCCTCCTGTGAGGAAAAGCCCATTTGGGTAAATCTGGAGAGATCCTCACGCGCTCAGTGTTCTGGGGGCACCTGCCCCAGGCCCTACACACAGCACTCGGGACACAGACGCGCCCCGGCCTGCCAGGGGCCCTCACCCTGGTCGGGGACACAGGCACTGCGGGGTCAGCGAGGAAGCCTGTGTCAAGGGGCGGGCAGGAGAGCTCCTGAGGAGGGGAGGGCCTGGGGAGGGCAGCCG
Source organism: Bison bison bison (assembly GCF_000754665.1). Taxonomy (NCBI): domain Eukaryota; kingdom Metazoa; phylum Chordata; class Mammalia; order Artiodactyla; family Bovidae; genus Bison; species Bison bison. The sequence goes on from NW_011494644.1 coordinate 10,435,830, forward strand.
GCTCGTCCAGAGGGTCAGGGAGGACCCCTGCTTTCCCCAGAGCTGGTGCGGAGACAACCCAAACCGGTCAGACTGCAGCGGCGGAATACACTATTGTGCATCCTCTGTCTCAGTACTCGGGACCAGCTCAGAGTCAACCCCTCCCAACGGGCCAGGAGGCTGCACCTGAAGCTGAATGGAAGGACGTCGAGGGTCGTCTGTCTTTGCATTAGTCACTCAGTTTTGCCCGACTCATTGCAACCCCGTGGACTGGAGCCCGCCAGGCTCCTCTGTCCACAGGGATTCCCCAGCCAAGAATATTGGAGTAGGTTGCCATCCCCTTCTCCAGGGGATCTTCCCAACCCAGGAATCGAACCCAGACCTCCTGCACTGCAGGCAGATTCTTTACATCTGACCCACTAGGGAAGCTCTGCTACAGCACAACAAGCCTCCTAGGGCCAGACCCTTTCTCCTCCAGGACCAAGGAGAACAGAAGTTGACACCTGTAGTCCCAGAATTGCTGTTGATGATGTCTCTTCTTACTCAACGCATCCTGGTTTGGAAGAAAGATTTTAGTCACCCCACCCATCTGTCCACCAAAGCTTTGTGGCAGTCTTCAAAACGTCTCCAGCCAGCTCCAGCCTGCTCATCAGCCTGAAGACGCTATTGGACTTGGGTCTTCACCGTTCCTCCACCTCGCCCCAGGTGAGAGCCCGCTCAGGTGACACCTGCAACGAAGCCTCCCCTGACCCCCTAGTTCGACAACCTGTGTCCATTTCCTAGACTCTTCACCCCCATCACCCCCAACAGTCCTGAATACTTAGATCCTGTTTTTCCGCTGTGCTGGGTCTTCGTTGATGTGTGGGCTTTCTCTAGTAGCAGTGAGCAGGGGCTACACTTCATTGTGGTGCTCAGGCTTCTCATCACGGTGGCTTCTCTTGTCGGGGAGCATAGGCGCTGGGGGAGCAGGCTTCAGTAGCTGCAGTTGTGGGCTCCGGAGTGGCGGTGCACTGGCTTACTTGCTCTGCAGCAAGTGGAATCTTCCTGGACCAGGGATCGAATCCGTGTCCCCTGCACTGGCAGATGGGTTCTTATCCACTGTACCACCAGGGAAGTCTGGTACACATTCTGCAATAATCTCTTTGCCTTTCTCAATGGTGTGTGAATTCCTTGTAGACACAGGCCGTGTCTTATTTGTCTCCAAATCTTTCCTTCCCTTGCAGCCTAGCACCTGGCTTAAGAAGGCAGATGATAAGTTTGTTGAACTGATGAACCACCATCAGTTATGGCTCCTGTCAAGGCCCAAGGAGCGGACTAGAACTGTAACCTCTTCTCCCCCAGGTCCCAGCCGCCTTGCAGAGGTGTCCCTCAGGGGCAACAGTGTGGCTCAGAGGGGGGCAGGAGCCCTGTTTAGGCTGCCACTAACCAGCCAGGCGCCCCCGGGGGCTCAGAGGCCCTGAGATCCACAAAGCCAGGGGCTGACTTGGAGCCTTACAGCACAGACATCTTGCAGCTCTGAAATCTGTAACTTTCATCATTCTCCTGAAACAGAAATCAGGCTCACTGATACCTATCGTAAGACTCAAAAATATTTGATGCAGCAATTTCAGATGCAGGACTGAACCTATGGAAATAATCACGCAAGTACACCAAGATTTATGTGCATAGATGTTCACTGCAGCATCATTTGTAATAATAAAAAAAAACACAAAACTTCAAGCAAATCATGGTTATCACCATATGAGAGAATACAATTACTGAACTGAGGTTCATGTGCCCTACGCACAGTGAGACCAAACACCACCAACACGTCGGAATTTGAGCAGAGAAAGGTTTATCGCAGGGCCACACAAGGAGACAGGAGGCTCACGCCCGCCAAACGCTGAACTCCCTGAAGGATTTCAGAAAAGCATTTTTAAAGGTCAGGTGACGGAGGGGTGCTGTTGGTTGTCACCAACTTCTTGGTGCAGCAATCTTCCATCCACGGAGGTTAGGTCAAGATGTTCCTGTAAACCTCCAAGAAAACAAATGTCATTCTGTTCTACACCTTTTTATCTCTATATGAATAGAAAAATGCTATACTCTTAAAGGTTGGAGCCTTGAGAATGGCCTATCCCGTATATTTTAGGCAATAGGCAATGTTCTTAACTCCAAGCAAAAGAACAGGATACAAAGGTTAAAGCAGAAGAAACAGCTCAAACACGGAGTCAGATTTGTTCTTTCCAATTATAATACCGTCCAAGGTTTAAAATCATGATTTAGTATAATACATAATAACACTCAGTGTAATACTTAATAATGGGGCTTCCCTGCTGGCTCAGATGGTAAAGAATCTGCCTGCAACGCCTGATACCCAGGTTCAATCCCTGGGTCAGGAAGATCCCCCTGGAGGAGGGCACAGTAACCCACTGCACCACTCTTGCCTTGAGAACTCCATGGATAGCGCAGCCTGGTGGGCTACAATAACTAGGACTGCAAAGAGTGGGACACAACCGAGCAACTAACACTTAATAACATGAGAAAACGGTGATGTTAACAAAAGGGAGACTACAAAAACAATGGGACCTCAATTTAAAAAAAAAAAAAAAGGAAGAGAAATGAGAAAATTGTTCATTTCTGCACATATATAGGAAAGAAAACTCACAGAAGTAATTTTCTAAATACTTATTTGGTGGCATGGGTCTTTGTTGTGGCACGCGGGATCTTTCCTTGCGGTACACTGCAGTCAGGAGGCATCAGATCAGAGCTCTGTCTCACCTCCCCCGAGGGGAGGCTGCCTTCCTGCAGGTCATCCAGCCTCCTGTCCACCTCCAAGGCCCGGGAGCTCACTACAATCCACACAGCAGGGGCCGTGCCCATCAGTGTTGGAATAAAAATCCTCCATCCCAACCCACCTCACTCCTCAGGGCCTTTCTTCTACCATCCCAGGTCCTGCCTTGCGTTTCATGAGTGGAGCTCACAGGGGACCAAACCCATCCCCTCCATCTCCAGGCGTTCAGAAAGCCCTGTCATAACGCCGGCACAGACAGTGCTCCCAGCCTTGCCGAGCAGACAGGTGAGGCAGTATTTATAGTGTGAGAATAATTAGATGCTAATTCCCTTCTGTACGAGGGTGACTGAAGTTCAGTTCCCTCCTCTATGAACTCAGAAGTGGGGCTAGCTGCAGCTGGGAGGCTGTGACTGACAAGGAACAGGGGACTGTGTGCACAGGCGCGTGCATACACACACACAGCTCAAACCCGGCCCAGGGCCCGACTCCCACCAAAGTGACTCTTATCAAGAAAGGCCCTGGAAGAAGAAGCCATCGGCCAGCTCCCTTCCTCTGCAGTTCTATCGACAACCGTGACCCTGACCCTTAACCCACCCTTACTTTCCGGTGAACACACCTCTTCCTGCCAGGCGTGGTAATCCTCATGAGAAGCAACCCAGTGCTGTCAGTCCACTCCCAGTCTCACCTGAAGCAGGAGTTGCACTGATCCATTAGCCCAGAAACTCCCAGGACAAGTGCCTCTCTGCCCATGTGTCTGCTCTCTGACACACCAGCGAGCCTGAGTCCCACTCACTCCTCGCCCCTCACATGAATGGCTGCGCCATCCTTCCCTTCTCCAGCCACCACTCTCAGAAAGTCCATCAGGAGACCCCCGCCGCCCTGCCACTCTCGGGTGAGACCCTGGGACCCTGAGGGGCCCACTTCCTGGGAGGGGGAGGAGTAGACATGGCTCGATGAGCAATGGGGTGGGCACCACCCGGACGCCAGACCTCGCTCCACTAGGGAAACCGCCAGTGGAACCAAGTCCCCTGCCCTTCCTGAACATGAGAAACGGGGGCCCTGAGTCTTCTCGTGGTTAAGGACGTTGTCGAGAAGAGGGTGGAATGGAAGCCAATGCTGGGAAGGGCTCTCCCAGGGCACCGATGCAGGGCCCACCCCTCGTGGCCCCGCTCCCTGCCAGGCCTGACCCTTCACCTGGATGCTGGACCCTGAGGAAGTGGTGGTGTTTTTTTTTTTTTTCTCTTGAGAAAGTTTTGAGTGGAAAAGAAGCTCCCTAACCAACGTTTATATAACAACAACATAAGCATTTTATTTTTTCATTAAGCTTCTTAGTTTCTTAGTATCACAATGGAATGATGAGAAAACAAGAATCGCCAAAAAAAAAAAAAAACCCCATGAGTCTGCAAATCTCTGACAAAAAGCAGAGACTTCAAGGCAATTTAGGGGGAGGGAGGAGAGGCTGACGGAAGTGCCAGCGCAGTCCCAGCTTCAGGCCTCTCCAGAGCGGGCTGGGCCGCGGGTGGGGGAACGGCGGGAAGGTGGCACTGTCGCAGCCGTCCTTGGCATCGCTGCCTGGTGACTGACACGCACAAGCTGCACGGACCACCCCACAGGGCGTCCCGGCGCTGCCCTGGTACCTGGCCGCATGACCCCCGCCTGCTCCAAACACCCCATGCACGCCCTTCAGCCAGAGCTGGGACGCCCCAGAGCCAGTTCTGCTGGGCGGGCAGCAAGACAGGAGCGTGGAGGAGTTGTGAGCATCGGAGGAGCAGCCGAGGCCGGTCAGGAGACACCGGGGGCCGCAGGCGGAAGTGGTGCGGGGGCAGCGGCAGGAGTCGGGGTCCCTCGGGCGGTGGGCAGGCCGCACCTAGAGCTTCACGGTGCCAGGGGGCAGGCTGTCGTTGCAGAGTCTGTAGTAGCGCAGGTCGTTCACCAGCCTGTGCACATTCTGGGTGAAGGAGGGCAGGTCCTGGAAGGCAGGGGCACAGTTGCAGCCCAGCCCCACACGACACCCAAACCACCCACACCTCCCAGCCACTGCTTCCCACGGGGTGTTCTGGAGCTCTGCGGACATGCTACCAGACTCGAAACTGTCCTCATTCTTGCCCCACACGTGAGCAAAAGCACAGCAGGAGAAAAAGAATGACGGCTTGCACGGCCCTAGTGCCCACCACATGCCAGGCCCTGTCCCCAAGCAATTCGGAGACGAACTCATTTAATCCTCACGGCCAGCCTGCGACACAGATTGTTAGCACCATCACTGGAAGGAGGAAGAAAGTGAAGCACAGAGAGGTTAGGGAACCTGCCCCGGGTGACACAGTCAGGGAGGGAGGGGATCCAGACTGGAGTCACTGCCATGGCTCCCCTTCACCATGGCCGGCCAGGCCCCTCTGCAGAACTGTCTCCAACCAGGGCTCCAGGCAGGGCGCCAATCAAGAGTCACACACGCGAAGTGGCCTACATGCCACCCGACACCTAGCCTGCTGGCCACAGAGTGCAAACAGAGAAAGCCTCTCAAGGGATGCCCCAAGTCAGCCATGGACCTCGACGGGACCACCGGAGGTCGTCTTCTTCATTTGGGGCTTGGATCAGTAACGCCGGATTGCAGGTCCACACACAGAGGAACATCTACAGTGCTTGTCCACACCTGCAAGGCCAGCTGGCTACCCTCGCTCCTCTCAAAGCCTGCCTCTTCCAAAAAGGCCACTCAGATACGACCTATTTCCTGGCCTCAACGGGGGAGGTCGTCGCCTCTGCTCCGAGCTCTCGGAGGCCCGTGGCTCTCCCTGCCCGTGGACAGGGCACAGGTTCCGGAGCCAGAACCCCGAGCTCTGGATCCTGCTTCTTGAATCTACCAAGCCCAAGTTCTGTACTGCTGGCTTGTCTGAGCCTGGGCTCCTCTGTGAAGCAGGGTTGGCAATAGGACCCACCCTTCACAGAAGGCTGTGGAAGGCGTAAAGCAGCCAGTGGAGCTGAGCTCCACCAGATCCACTGAGCTAGTGGCTCAGTGGGAAAGAATCCACCTGTCAATGCAGATTTCCCTGATCCGGGAAGATCCCACATGCAGTGGAGCAACTAAGCCCATGTACCACAACTACTGACCTGGGCTC
>NW_011494644.1:10441788-10457690 GCF_000754665.1 Bison bison bison
GGAGCAACTAACCCCATGTCCCCCACCTCCTGCCCTGGGCTCTCCAGCCAGTGAGCCACGCTTACTGAAGCCTGTGCGTCTCAGTCGGTGCTCCAGAACAAGAGGAGCCACCACGGCGAGAAGCCTGTGCACCACAGCTGGAGAGCAGCCGTCACTCTCTAAAACTAGAGAATCCCGAGCAGCAACACAGACCCAGCCCAGCCAAACATCAATAAATAATTTTTTCTTTTTTTAAAGTCAAGCACACAGGGTGCTTGGCTCAGCGAGGTCCACAGAGGGCACTGTTGCCTGTCTTCCCAGCAAGATGCCTGGAGGCAGGGTGAGTGGCGCTTCCAGAAACCCTGGCACAGGGCCTGAGACGCAGCCAGCTTCAACTACATGGTGGATGAATGAATGGAGGCACTGACTACTTATTTCATCCTCGTGAAAACAAACCCAGGGATGTTTTTAAAATCAATGGCTCCTGAATGCCAAGTTCAAATTTCTTGAGTGAAACACAGGAGTACTGCTGCAAAAGCACCCCAGGTGCTTGATGCATACTGAGATTTGAAAGCCACTGTCTTAAATCCAGAAGTTGACCTAACAATGACACCATTAGAAACCAATCACTGAACATTAGGGCCTCCAAGACAAGGATGACAGAAATACCCAACTAGCTGAAGTGAACTTCAAGAAGCTCAGGAGAAAACAAGATCAATCCCAGGGAGAGAAAGACTCCAAGACAAGGGAAAACAGGAGCTAAGTCTAACAAAGAATGATCCTGCCACGTATCACAGAGGAGACGAGCAAGGAGCATGTGGAGTTTCCCCCAGCAAGAGCAACACGTGACCCTGAAGAGGAAGGTGGACAGGGTCAGGTCAGCAACACCTGAGGACACAGGAGAAGGAGCAGGTGTCACTGCGTCAAGTGTGAGGAGGCGGAAGACAAAAAATTATTGGACACATAAAGGTCCTGGAAGAGCTCCTGGCAGGCGAGCAGCGAAGACTTGACAGGGGAAACAGGAAGGAGGAGGGCAGGTGAGGGCCCAGCAAGGAGGCCCCAGGGCAGAAGAGGCTGGCACCATGGGACCCAGACACACCAGGACGGTTTCCCACACTCCAGAGACCTCACCACCTCTCCCACCTGAGGGGCCGCCCGGCCCACCTGACCGCCTCCGGGGAAACAGCGTGGGGAAGAGCGTGAACGCCAGGAGGCTCCTCCCAGGCCCCAGCAGCAGGTCAGCCCCGCTGCGCTTGGCGTCTGAGAGGAGCCCAAGGCCCCACCTCTAACCCTGGGCTCCCTCCCAAGCACCAATCTTCTCGGTCTGTCACAAGTCCGGGCTGTGCCAGCTCACAACCCAGAGGAAACAAGAGCTGGGCCCTACTCAGAGGTGGGCTCGACAGGGTGCAAAGAAGCTGAGACAAACCAGGTGGATGGCTGGGGCCAGAACAGGGACTGGGGGCTGAGCAGCGGAGACAAAGAATATACTCGCCACAGAGGCCACCCCGAGGGACAGCGCATGCCCCTCAGTCCGGTCACAGCACCAAGTCCCCCAGAAGCTGCACAAGCTACAGCGGAGCACGCCCAGGGCAGCCTGCTCCGCCTCTGGGAACGGGCGCCGGGCCTGAGCGCCCACGCCTGCCCTCCTCCCTTCAGCCGGGCCTCCCTCTCCTCACCCGATCCATCTTAAAATTGCGCCCCAGCACGTTTTTCTGGTTGGCATCCACACCGTCGCAGCTGGTGAGGAACTCCGGGAGGAAGGCCGTGAAGAAGCCATCGAAGTCCACGGAGGCCATGTTGTAGATGGCGATGCCGATGTCCTCCTGCAGGAGGTCGTGGGACCTGCACACCAGGACCTGGAGCAGCACGTTCACGAACTGGAAAAGCATGGCGCTCCGGAAGATCTTCTACAGACAGACAGACGGAAGAGCGGGGTGAGCGGCAGGCCGGCAGGCTCCACAGCCACTGACCGGGCGGGGTGGGGGGGCGTCCAGGCCTGGGCCCATGACACCCCCGACGATGAAGCCTTTATCTGAGAGCTGGTGGGGCACTCACCTTGTGGTACAGCTTCTGCTTGGTGTTGAGAGTCTCCAAGTAAAAGAGGTTTTGTTTAAATAGGTGGATATCGGGCTGGAGAAAGGACTGTCCAAAAGCCTAGAAGACAGACCACCGTTTTATTAGCGACCTTTACACACCCTTAGATCCAGCCCTTCCAGGGCACCTCCCTACACCCAGAGACCTGACACTCGCTGGCGGCTCCCCGTGTCAACACAGGGTGAGGGCGCCTACTGCCTCGCTCTCCTGGCCCGTCTGGCCAGATCTTTGGAATGCTCCTGTGCAGTCTGGGCTCCCAAGAACTCCCCACTGGGCCTCACTTATTGGTTGCATCTTGACCCTTTTGTAATAAACCTCTAACCCCCTTCACAGGGTCTGTCTTTGGAGGGAGAAGCTAACACCTCAAGGCAAATACCTCAGCCATCGCAGCAGATACCAAAGGCTGCCCACCACCGGCTCATGCCAACCACTCACCCGTAAGCCATCCCAGGTCTTATAAACCACAAATCCTTGAAGCTCCTACACAACCGGCTGCCTCTGCCTTGGGGTTAAGCAATAGCTCATCTTTAAACTGCTTTGCAGGATCTGGGCTGTGGAATTCCCTTACTCATTCACCCTCCCCACTCCAAGTACAAAGAGCCCTGCTCCAACAGGAAGTGACTGAGGAGGGGGCTTTCCTGGGGGTTCAGTGGTAATGAATCCGTCTGCCAATGCAGGAGACATAGGTTCCATCCCAGATCATAGGCCACTGAGTGACTGAGCCCATCACGGGCCACAACTACTGAGCCTGTACCCTAGAGCCTGGGAAACACAACTACTGAAGCCCGCACGCCCTAGAGCCTGTGCTCCGCAGTAAGAAGCCACGGCGAGAAGCAGCCTGTGTACCGCAACTAGAGAGTAGTCCCCGCTCGCCACTAGAGAGCTAGAGAAAAGCCCTCACACAGCAGTGAAGACCCAGCACAGCCAAAGATGACAATAAACAAAAATTATTTAAAAAGTCTGACTGAGGAGGAGCAGGGTAGGCCAATGAAACGCAAACCCATTGGTGGGCAGGACACACCCCACAACAGGCCAGCTGACAGCTTCATCATTCTGTCCCTGGGCTCCTAAACTATAAGAAGGGGGTCTTATAATCCTTGCGCCGTGATGAAACCTTCACGACATCCAATGGTTTTATTTTTTAATCGTGTTTACTGAAGTGTAACAGTAAAATTCACCCCTTGATGGTCACCATCGTGCGGTTCTAAGCAGCACACAGAGGCATCTAGCCACCACGATCATCGATAACAAAGATTCCCTCGCCTCAGAAAGCCCCTCACGCCCCCGCTGTGGCCAGTCCTCGCCCCCTTGCTATCGCTGTTGTTCACTCAGTCGTGTCTGACTCTTTGCGACCGCATGGACTGCAGCATGCCAGGCTTCCCTGTCCTCCACAACCTCTCAGAGTATGCGCAAATTCATGTCTGTTGAGTCAGCGATACCATCTAACCATCATTTCCTCTGCTGCCCCCTTCTCCTCCCGCCTTCAATCTTTCCCAGCAACAAGGTCTTTTCCAACGTGTCGACTCTTCAGGTCAGGTGGCCAAAGTATTGGGAACTTCAGCTTCAGCATCAGTCCTTCCAATGAATATTCAGTACTGATTTCCTTTAGGATTGGCTGGTTTGATCTCCTTACAGTCCAAGGGACTCTCAAGAGTCTTCTCCATGACTACAATTCAAAAGCATGAATTCTTTGGCTCTCAGCCTTCTTTATGGTTTAACTCTCACATCCATACATGACTACTGGAAAAACCATGGCTTTGATTATACGGACCTTTGTCAGCAGAGTGATGTCTTTTAATGTCTCTTAATCCATTGTCTAGATTTGTCACAGCTTTCCTTCCAAGGAGCAAGTGTCTTTTAATTTCATGGCTTTCCTCTCCCTCTACCCCTAGGCAACCACTGCTCACCCTGTTCCTCTAGATTTGCTTTTTCCAAAACATGTGTCATATGGTGGGATGGAATCAGCAGTGTTTCCAAAGCAGCCCTTTGGAGCTGGTTTCTTCGTACTGGGAGGCCACGGCACTGCTGCGGCAATGAGAACAGTGCCTTTTCACTGCTGAGGCGCAGGGGTCAACAGTCTGTCTAGTCACCGCCTGATGGATATTTGGATTGTTTCCAGCTTTTGGCAATTAGGAAAAAAGCTGCTATAACATCTCTGTATAGTCTGTGGGAATACATGTCTTCATTTACCTTAGGTAAAAAATTTAGAGGTGAGATCGCTAGATCATGGAGTAACTACATGTTTAACTTTGTAAGAAACTGCCAAACTGTGAAGCTGTTTCCCAAAGTGGCTGTTACCAGTCCTGAGTGGAGGACTAGCCATCTGTCTACCAAACGCATCTTGAAAGCAAGCACGGAGTTGAAGAAGGAGGTAGGAGGGGAGGGGAGAAGGCACCTGAATATTCCAAACCCAGGCCGGCCACGGGGTGTCGGAGATGGAAGAACAGCAAAATAACTGCCGAGACCAGGGGTGCAACAATTGCTCTTCCACACCAGGAGTGTGTCTCACGCATGTGTGTGTTGGAGGGGAGCTAAAGTGAAGAACAGTAGAAACCCCTTTGGCTTCTCTGTGAGGAAAAACTAGCACTGAAAAGCCAGGAAATAAAAATAACCCTCTACTTTGACCAAGACTTAGAATAAAAAAGTTGTACAGCTGGGTGCAGAACAAGGAGCGTGCCTGAAAGCAATCAGGGAGCAGCTGGCCACCCTCTGTGTGCTCGGCCCCCAGGGCTCACAACCATCACACCTAATCGGAAAGGGAGACTGACTCCCAGGGCAGGGCTTCTCCCAAGTCACACAAGCCAGAATCATCTTTGAAAAACGCAGGATCAACTACCACAGTGCTGCGGGTGAGGAGGCCCAGGTGTACCCGACGCAGGGGGCTGCCTACACATGGGCTAACTCCACTGCAAGGCAGAGGGAGCTCATGTGGACCCAGCACTCCCGGGGCCAGGAACACAATGTATGCTCTCGTGTAACCCACAACAAAGCCGTGAATCAGGCACTGTTACCCCTACTTCATGGAGAGACCAAGGCTCCAGGAAGTTAACTAACATCACAGGTATAGAGCAAGAGTTGAGCTTCAGATCCAAGACCACGAGGCTTCAAAACACCACTCTGTGGCACCCGCTGCAGCAGCCACGTTAGAGGAAGTGGGACCGTGAGCCGGAGAAGCAAAGCGAGGGACAGTCGGCCAACAGACGCACTGGCGTCCGGAATGGGGCCTGCCTGTCCGTGGATTCCACGCAGCCTCACCAGCTCTCCAGGTTACCTGCATGATGGCACTGAACTGCGGTTGGTTCTCCATCTGCTCCTCAGCCATGCCCCTCTGCACACTGGCCAGGATGGTGGACTTGAAGAAGTACCTCCAGTTGTGATGGAGCGTCCGGAAAAGGAGCTCAAACAGCTCTGCCTTCACATCAGGGGAGGGGCGCTGTGGAGGCACATACAGACCCTCGCACCTTTCCTTCCCGAAGCTCAGGAGCCACCCACAGCCTGGTCCCAGCGCAGGGAAGAGGTCTGAGAAATGCCTGCTGACAGTCAGCAGCATGCCCCCTTCCACATGGCTCTCATCCTGTCCAGCCCACTGTGGGCCAGCAGTTCAAACAAGGAGTTCGCTCTCATCCCATTTAGCCCCCCACAGGCCTGCAGTTCAAACGAGCAGCACTTAGGCCAAGACAGGGCCAGAGCTGAGACACACAATGCCTGGGTCAGTGCCAAGGGGCCCTTTTTCTGATGGAAGCACTCACAGCTTTTCAAGCTAGGAAAAAAGGTTCCTAAGTGGAAAAACAATTAGGACTATGGATTTCCTGTTTAGAAAGCAGTTGATCTGATCTGTCATGTTCCTTTGCCAGAATTTTTTTAAAACAGTGTCCGGGCTCACCTACTGGTCTTATGCAACCTCTGAGGATAGAGACAGATGAGAAGGCTTAACAGAGGTTCTGCCCTCTATAGAAAAGGAGTTTAAAAAGCACTTAGAAACCACCGAAAGCAGCATGAGAGGGCCTCCAGGTGGAGGTGGCACCTCACGGTGGAGGCAGCTTCTGGTGCTACCTGCTCTCTGAGTCTGTCTCCTCTTTCACCAGCAGGAGGAGGAGGAGAGGGAGGCAGGCTCAGCAATAATTTTCTAATTTATCCAAAAATCTCCAAGTCGTGGAAGATCATGACAGGTCACATTATTCCATGTGTCTTGGCAGAAGTCAACATTATAAGGCCCAGATCTATTTAATCCAGCCTTGACTGAAATCAAGACCAGGGGGCACCAGCTTCCATGACAGAACACTCAGAGGGCCAAGATGTGTTTAAGGACACAAAGCAACTGGAGTGACTTATGCCTGAGCTTGGGCAGTTAGAAAGGACAGCCCTTGTTTACGAAACTATCATAGAAAACTTTAGTAAAAATATACTGATTCTGAATTCGGTCATGCTGATGGCTGTTTTCTAAGAAGGACAAGGAGCTTTCTAATGATGAAAACCTTGAATGGCTCTAGGAACTTGTTTTGTATGCTTGAGATTACGAAAGTTCTTAATAGGAAAGTATTACAAAATTTTGTCATTATAATGTTTGTTACATCTGCTGGAGAAAACCACATATTCACCTCAAGTTATAGACCGTTTCCCATGGGAGGCTGATCTTACCAACCAAGCCACCTTGTGACAATGAACCTGCTATGCTTAGACTAGATTAGTTCTAATTAAATCAACCAGTGTACCAAGCTAGTAGCATTCTCAGAAATATTATCTTATGAGAAAAATAAAATACCTAATAAATTCGCTTTAAAACACAACACTTTTCCTCAATATCTCATTCCTTCCCCAGTCACAGGCAGCACGGGAGACCACCCAGCCCCTCGTACCTCGGCAATGATGGGATACACCTGCTCCATGCACAGGGCGATGATGCTAGGGAGAAAGGGCTTGAACACCTGGCCGGGTTCCTGGACCACCACCTGCAGGATCTTCAGGAACTTCTCGACCACCCGGCAGCCAGTACTGCCTTCGTGGAGGATGCTCTCAGCCAACTGTTCTCTGAAGACAAGAGAAAGCACACCATAGCCAAGGAAATGGTTCTCTGGGAGCAGCACGTGGCAACAGAAGAAAGGGAGCAAAAAGGCCCATGCTTAGTGGCCAGGTCACACCACTTCTCATGTGGAGCCTAAAAACCACAGATAGCGAGCAGGTCAGCAGTTACCTGGTAAACATATTGAGGAAAGTCTGTATGATCTGCTCAGTGAAAGGCACACCCATCTGGACTCTAAGGCCTCGAAACAGAGTAAGGAAGAAGCTCAGCATCTCATCAGTCACATCTAAATAAAGGGACAAAGCGAGTGATCAGAGGCACATCAAGAGCGGCCCCTGGCTAGACACACTTCCTCCCACAATCTGCACTATCCTCTCTTGCTCTAAGGCTTCCTGCTGGAAAAAATTTAGCCAGGACCATCAGAGCCAATGATAGAAAGTGGAAAATGATTGAGGACATGCTGAGAAAACAGCCCTAATGTAGACAACTCCACCCAACGGCTCATGGTAGGAAATGAAGGGCATCTTGAAGCCACCCTCACTGCCCAGCATCCAGCGCTGTGCAGAGCGCTCACTGTGGCTGGGTCATCTCGTGCTCGCGGATGCTCTACTGAACTGTGTCAGCACCTGAAGGCTTCAGCCACTTTTCTCTGCAGTTGGGTCCAGGGTCAAGTGGCTGAAAGTGGATAATGGTGTACTTCTGACTGCATGCCCCTGGGCCATTAAAGGGACGAACTGCCAAAAATATTGGTTACATTTAGTGTGGCTGCACTTCCAGATCTCAAAAATCTGTACAGTATGTTCTGGCTTCAACCACATACACTCGGGAGCAATTAGTGAGGATCTGCTGACTGAGAAGCCCTGACATTTCTCTCACAGACTGACAGGACCACGGTCACTGCTCAGGAGAGCCAGGCCAGCACACCCAGAGACCCAGAGAGAGCTGCTCTGAGCGATGGTGACAAGAGTGCAGGGAGGGTTAGCATCTCAGCAAAACCCACCTTGCCATGTAATAAGTAAGTGGAACTCCCAGAAAAAGTTCTATGTCGGCCCTGGAATAACGCCCCATCCACTGATGTGTTCCCAAGTGACTCAGCACCTCATGACATCACCGCCCTCAGCCCTCGCCTCTAGTCTGCGCAGCCGACCGACTCAGCCTACCCTACAGAGCTAGGCAGGACTCTGGGCCCTGTCAGTACCACCCAGCAGCGGGGCCTGCAGCCAGCTCCTACCTGACTGATGGATGAAAGCTGGAAAGAGGGCCAGGGAGACCTGAACGGATTCCTGCAACGACTGATAGCAGATCTGTCGGGACTTGGTGGATTCCCCAGAGATATTCTCCACAATGTCTTCTAAGACACTAAGTGTCTGGTGGATGATCACTTTGGCTGCAAACCAAGAGTGAGCAGCAGGTTATGACTTGTCTGAGGAGAAAAGCAGAGTAAGAGGGAACACCGAGAAGGGGAGGAAATCTGCAAAGGTCTTTCTCTGAAGGACAGTCACACAGAAGCCTCTCCTGACTGCGTTCTCAATCTCTGTCTGGATCTCTCCGCATCTTCTTTCTCTTTTGTTCCCTTTTGACTGTCAGGACTCTAACTGCCTGCCAGCCGGCCTGTTCAGTGTTTTGCCTCTATTCTGCCTCTTATCACATGAAACATGTCCACAGAGAAGATGAAATATCCCTCGGGTTTGGTGTCTTGGACTTGAGACTTTAAGATGGTGAACAGACTAGTGAGGATGTGAGGGTCGTAAGGGCACAGGTGGGAATGGACACACGCAGATTGAACCCTCCCCTTCACCTCCCAGTATGACTCCAGCCTGATACCCACACAAGCACCTGCTGAGCACACCTACTGCCGCCGTGTTAATCAACTGCCTGCTCAAACCTTGGTCTCTTGGGGCTGAAAATGTATATAATTACTGTTATCGTCAAGGCTGTATATTGTCACCCTGCTTATTTAACTTATATGCAGAGTACATCATGAGGAACGCTGGACTGGAAGAAGCACAAGCTGGAATCAAGACTGCCGGGAGAAATATCAATAACCTCAGATATGCGGATGACACCACCCTTATGGCAGAAAGTGAAGAGGAACTAAAAAGCCTCTTGATGAAAGTGAAAGAGGAGAGTGAAAAAGTTGGCTTAAAGCTCAACATTCAGAAAACGAAGATCATGGCATCCAGTCCCATCACTTCATGGCAAATAGATGGGTAAACACATGGGGAAACAGTGGAAACAGTATCAGACTTTATTTCGGGGGGCTCCAAAATCACTGCAGATGGTGACTGCAGCCATGAAATTAAAAGACGTTTGCTCCTTGGCAGGAAAGCTATGACCAACCTAGAAAGCATATTAAAAAGCAGAGACATTTCTTTGCCGACAAAGGTCCATCTAGTCAAGGCTATGGTTTTTCCAGTGGTCATGTGTGCACATGAGATTTGGACTATAAAGAAAGCTGAGCACCAAAGAATTGATGCTTTTTGAACTGTGGTGTTGGAGAAGACTCTTGAGAGTCCCTTGGACTGCAAGGAGATCCAACCAGTCCATCCTAAGGGAGATCAGTCCTGAGTGTTCATTGGAAGGACTGATGTTGAAGCTGAAACTCCAATACTTTGGCCACCTGATGCGAAGAGCTGACTCATTTGAAAAGACCCTGATGCTGGGAAAGATTGAGGGCAGGAGAAGGGGACAACAGAGGATGAGATGGTTGGATGGCATCACCAACTCAACAGACGTGAGTTTGGGTAAACTCCGGGAGTTGGAGATGGACAGGGAGGCCTGGCATGCTGCAGTCCATGTGGTCACAGAGTCGGACACGACTGAGCATGACTGAACTGAACTGACAACAAGAGTCAAGACAAGCCTGCAGGGGGAGCTATTATGCCCCTCCATGCTTGTCAATTACTCCCAACAGGTAGGTGTTACCCACTTCATCCAGCAGGAAGAAGAAAACTACTCTTCTTCCTGAAGACAATGCAGCTAATCAGAGACTGTTAACAGCCCAACCAATGAGAAGCCTTCATATTTTGGACTCCCAGCTTCTTTCAGTGGACTCTGGTTATTACAGACCCTCTCAACCCCTCCCTTTGCCCTAAAAAAGCAAGTGCCCCTTCCTAGCTCTTTGAATCTGCCTATGGTCTGCCATGGTCCTCATAACCTGAGAACTGCAATTCCTCTGGCTATTCCTGAATAAACCTGCTTTTGCTGGTAAAAGAATTGACTATCACCAAAGCTGACAATGACAAAATAGTTAAAAGGTTACTTTCCAAAATACTAAAAACGATGAGATTTAAGAATTCCCTTTTCCATCTGTATATCATTCTAGTGTTTTTGTATAATGAGCTTGTGTTAATATTCTTAATTGTAAAAGTAACGTACTTTAAAAAGAACGTTGAGTATGTATTACTGTCACAAAGCATTTTTGTTGACATCATCCAATAATGTTCTATTACTTTCTCACTGTGAAAAGAGACAATTTTCAAACTATTTCTGTAATATTTGTTATTTCAGGAAGATTGTTCAGAGAAATCTGATGCCTTCTACTTGAACAACTGAATTCTCTTTTTCTCCCTTCTTTAATATAAACAACTAAACTTGAAAATACCAAGCTCCATCACTTTTGAAGATACCAAGCTCTTTCAAAGCCTCTAAAACATTTTTATTTTGAGAAAGGTTAAAAACAGTCAAAAGATAAGTTTCCTGTTTCCCAGTGTGGAGAAGTCAACTGCTTTGACTGTTTACACAAGTACCCAAGATGGATCAATAATCACTGAAGGGTTTTTACCCACAGAAGTCACCATCAAAGAGGGTCTTCAAATGGATGTATTTCTTATTGTTGACATGCACCCTGCATTCAGGGAATAGGTCCACGTGACATGTTCACTGAATTCCACAGATAAGCACGGTTCTACCTCAGTCAACTCTGTGGCTGAGCAGCTGGGTGACGGTGGGCAGATAAATTTACCCATGAGCCCCAGATGCAAAGCCCATCTGCTACAAAGGAAGAATGATGCCAGCTCTACCTATCTCCCCAGGCTGCCCCTGCCTTGCGGCCACTTACTGTCATCCAGGGGCATTTTCCTCTGTGGGGTGACAGCATTGGGCTTCAGATTGCGATAATCCCGGGACAGCGCAGAGATGAGGCTGGCATGGTTCATGGAGCGCACGGGCCACTGCTGCTCATTCTCTGGGAGGTTTGGCCACGGAAGCAGCAGGATGTTCGAGAGGGCTCGGCACACCAACACCTGAGCCTGGAAGAGACCCGAGGGTATCCATCCAGCAGAAGTTCAAGACCAACGTGGACAGCAGAGCAGCTGCACCTGACGTGACCTTTGACACTGACCACACACGCTGAGCTCAGGCCTTGGGCTCCTTTCTTAAAACCTGGGCCTGGAATTTGGGTCCAACTTGAACAATCCAGGAAGGAGAGAAAAACTGAAGAAACACCACCACATCTGGGCCCAGCACATCTGAAGGCCACCTCAATCATCACTCTTACTGCTGCACTTCCCCTCTGATTCGTTGCTTGAAGCGTTAAGAGGGGGAGAAATCACTGATGCTGAATCTAACCTGTCCCTCGGCTGCCCGCTCTGGATACCCTCCGCCGAGAAGCTACTCAGAACACTGCTGTCGAGTCTTTTACGCTCAATGTGCCCTTGGGGACAAGTCAGAAGCAACACATTCACAGTCCAGGTACTTTTAAGTAACTGCTTTGACTCCCCTATGACCCCGCCCCCATTTCACTGCTTTAAACTTCCAGCCTGAGCCTCCCAGAGGACTGTAGAATACACTTGTCTGGAGTGTCTCAACCCTAAGAAAACAAACATTTAACAATAAAAGCAGACTGTTTTAAACCACAAAGAATACAAAGAGGACTCTCCCAGCTCCAGCCAAACTGCCAGCTCTCAAAGCACCATAATCACCAGGCCTGTTGGGGGGAACTTTTTATGTCTGAATCAGCACGCGGACTGTGTTGAGAAGGAAGGTCTTAACAAGAGAGCACTGAGGCTGCATCAGTGTCATACATTTAAGAAATCCACATACACTGGCAGGGCCTGTAAGCTCTAAGTACAAGATGAAAGGTTAGATTCTTCTTCCTCAGCCTCTCTGAGCCTGAGCCACAGGGCTCTGGGGACCCCAGGGGAGCCCTGAGGCCTCACCTTATCGACAAGTCGCTGGGCAGAGGCGTCAGTGATCCTGTTGAATACTTTCTGCACTGCAGGGATGCTGATCAGGAAGACAGGTCGCACAGTGGTGGCCAGTGAGACCAGTAAGTGGCACGCAGATAGCAGCAACTTGTCTTGGACCTGGGGAGGGAAGAAGACATGTCAGCTCACAACATCTTCTATGAGACTGGTATTAGAACTTGAGGAGGCAGCCATGAGCTGAATACGGGGCTTGATGCCAAATTACATCAACTAGACTCTGTCTCAAAGAAGTTTTCCTATAATGACGCCCAGTAACAAGGTTTCCTCTTCCCTGCCACAACCATAGCTGCTGCCCTCAAGCCAAGACCATCGTCTCTAATTTTCTAGTTCCCAGCCACTAGTATCTTTGAACTCAGTCACTTCTCAGCTCATGAATCTACAGTGGCTCCCCGTCAGCATTTAAACCACATGGCAAACTCCTTGGCATATCATTCACACAACTGGGGATTGTTCATCTGACTCTTCTTACTCTAGTCAAGCAGAGCTCTCTCTTAACCCCCCATTCTGCAGTTCATCAATCACACGAGGCTTGCCTACTTCCTTCACTTCAACAGGCTAATCAAACCCTTGGTTTAAGTACCATTCCATCCCTTTCAAGTAATCTAGCAAAAGCGAAAATGCCTTGAAAATAGGACCAGATGCTAGTAAGACTGCAATCCAGCAGCACACCAAAGAGCCAGTGGTATGCAGAATAATTTAGAAAAATTACATAATTTGCTAAAACCACAAAATATCCCTAACCTTTGAACCCTATAATCCCACTTATTCTAAGCAAATTACCTAAAAGGATAAAGCTACAGTCATGAGTACACACATTTCAAAACTATCTGTAATGAACTCTTAACAAATGGACACAATTTAAAAGATCAGCGATGGATAGGTGAATTCTGAAACAACCCCCTCACAGGATTATCGTAACTCATTTACAAAGTACAATTATGAACACCACAAAAATTTACAGAAAACAACACATTGTTCTGTTAACAGTGGTACAGAATGCCATGTATGAGTAAAACTACCAGAAAAAGAAGAAAAAAGGAAAAGAAGTATCTGTCTGCTTTAGTAATATAACTTGGTGGTTTCCTTAGGACAGCTTAGAATCTATCAAATTTTACATGGATAGAACCTTAGACCCAGCAATTACACTTCTAGGAACCTATCCTCCAAGGATGTACATACAAGGATCTAATTTCCATCAAAAGAAGAGTTATCACACACCCCGACTACAGAACAGCACTGGTCAGTTTCACACACTGCACTTGTTTGACACATGTAAAGGTCTCCAAGGCACACTGTTACACAAAAGAAGGTATTAATGTATCTCCAGCTGTCTACCAACGTTTACTTATGTATATGAGAACCGGGAAAAGTCTGAAGGCTATACAACCAACGGTTGACAGTGCTTACCCTGGAAAGGAAGATGTTTTGGAGGAAGGAATTAAAGAGTACCATAATTTTCTAGCCTATACATTTGAATAGTATTTTACTTTTAGACAATGAGCATGTATTCATGGGAGACTTAGAGAACTGAACGAATAGGTATATTTGAATTTATATGGACAAGAACTGAAAAGGAACATAAAATGGCGCATGCTTCTATCACGGCGGCAAGAACTGGGTCTCATATTATGTGGCGTTATAAATGGGTATATGAAGAGGAGGACAGATGGGGAGTTAGAGAAGAGATGCAGCCTTTGCTGCTTCAAGACCTTGGTGGTGATGAGAGGTGTGATTGCATCCATGGTGGTGGAGATGAGCGAAACGAACTGCTGGGTATTCTGCCGATGCGCCTCGCTGCAGTACTGTGCTAGCCAGTGAGAGTACGCCTGCAGGGCAGCCAGGGACTGAGCGTGCCTGCCAACAGAGAGAAGACGCGAAGTTAAAGGTTAAGGTCAGAATACATTAGCACTAAACCTACTTTCATAGGAGGAAAGAATTCCACCCATTGCATTTACCAATCTACAACACGTGTGACAGGCTAGAAACCTTCTCTTGCGCCCTAAGGACCTAAAGTTAAAATCCGTCATCTAAATATTGCCACCACCGCCTGGAACCCAGAAGGCAGTTAGCAAACGTCTATTAGATCTCATTCAATCTTCCTGTGACACACATGGGGTCAGGTGAGAGAATGGTAAATAATAAAACCAGAATCCAAGAATTCAAGTGATAATGTGTTAGACTGGGAAACAGTAAAAATTTTATATCCCTAACTACAGACCAGGACGTAGAAAACTACCAGGAATTAGAGCTTTACATATAAGCTTTGATAAGAGACTCTCAGCTTTAAGCTTCCATCACACCACACATGGTATCTGGCTGAGGCTTGAGGGAGCAAAGACTATAATTTCTGCCGATGTTAAGGAGCAAAGACTATAATTTCTGCCGATGTTGTACTGCACCATACACACGACAAAATATACATCATCAGTTCAGTTCAGTCGCTCAGTCTCATCCAACTCTTTGCGACCCCATGGACTACAGCACGCCAGGCCTCCCTGTCCATCACCAACTCCCAGAGTTTACTCAAACTCATGTCCATCAAGTCGGTGATGCCATCCAGCCATCTCATCCTCTGTCGTCCCCTTCTCCTCTTACCCTCAATCCCTCCCAGCATCAGGGTCTTTTCAAATGAGTCAGCTCTTCACATCAGGTGGCCAAAGTATTGGAGTTTCGGCTTCAACATCAGTCCTTCCAATGAACACTCAGGACTGATCTCCCTTTGGATGGACTGACTGGATCTCCTTGCAGTCCTAGGGATTCTCAAGAGTCTTCTCCAACACCACAGTTCAAAAGCATCAATTCTTCTGTGCTCAGCTTTCTTTATAGTCCCACTCTCATGTGCATACATGCTGCTAAGTCCCTTCAGTCGTGTCCGACCCTGTGTGACCCCATAGACGGCAGCCCACCAGGCTCCCCCGTCCCCGGGATTCTCCACGCAAGAACACTGGAGTGGGTTGCCATTTCCTTCTCCAATGCATGAAAATGAAAGTGAAGTTGCTCAGTCATGTCCGACTCCCAGCGACCCCATGGACTGCAGCCTACCAGGCTCCTCTGTCTGTGGGATTTTCCAGGCAAGAGTACTGGAGTGGGGTGCCATTGCCTTCTCCAGTGCATACATGACTACTGGAAAAACTATAGCCTTGACCAGAAGGACCTTTGTTGGCAAAGAAACGTCTCTGCTTTTTAATATGCTATCTAGGTTGGTCGTAACTTTCCTGCTAAGGAGCAAGCGTCTTAATTTCATGACTGCAGTCACCATCTGCAGTGATTTTGGAGCCCAAAAGAATAAAGTCTGACACTGTTTCCCCATCTATTTGCCATGAAGTGATGGGACCAGACGCCATGATCTTCGTTTTCTGAATCTTGAGCTTTAAGCCAACTTTTTCACTCTCCTCTTTCACTTTGATCAAGAGGCTCTTTAGTTCTTCTTCACTTTCTGCCATAAGGGTGGTATCATCTGCATATCTGAGGTTATTGATATTTCTCCCAGCAATCTTGATTCCAGCTTGTGCTTCTTCCAGCCCAACATTTCGCATGATGTACTCTGCATATAAGTTCAATAAGCAGGGTGACAATATACAGCCTTGACATACTCCTTTTCC
>NW_011494644.1:10457790-10468126 GCF_000754665.1 Bison bison bison
TATTTGGAACCAGTCTGTTGTTCCATGTCCAGTTCTAACTGTTGCTTCCTGACCTGCATACAGATTTCTCAAGAGGCAGATCAGGTGGTCTGGTATTCCCATCTCTTTCAGAATTTTTCAGTTTATTGTCATCCATACAGTCAAAGGCATTGGCATAGTCAATAAAGCAGAAATAGATGTTTTTCTGGAACTCTCTTGCTTTTTCCATGATCCAACAGATGTTGGCAATTTGATCTCTGGTTCCTCTGCCTTTTCTAAAACCAGCTTGAACATCTGGAAGTTCATGGTTCATGTACTGTTGAAGCCTGGCTTGGAGAATGTTGAGCATTACTTTGCTAGCGTGTGAGATGAGTACAACGGTACGGTAGTTTGAGCATTCTTTGGCATTGCCTTTCTTTGGGATTGGAATGAAAACTGACCTTTTCCAGTCCTGTGGCCACTGCTGAGTTTTCCAAATTTGCTGGCATATTGAGTGCAGCACTTTCACAGCATCATCTTTTAGGATTTGCAATAGCTCAACTGGAATGCCATCACCTCCACTAGCTTTGTTCGTAGTGATGTTTCCTAAGGCCCACTTGACTTCACATTCCAGGATGTATGGCTCTAGGTGAGTGATCACACCATCGTGATTATCTGGGTCGTGAAGATCTTTTCTGTACAGTTCTTCTGTGTATTCTTTTACATCATAAAAACTCACAATTCACCAAAGAGAATAAATCTTTGAAAAAGTGAGGCAGTTGTCCCAGAGCTTACAAAACACCGGACCTTCTAATAAACATAAATGGGTAATTTCTCCCTTTTCTGAAAAAATTAGTAAGTAATTTTTTGGGTGGGGTGATACTTTGAGACTCCATAAATAAGTAGCACCCTCCACAACAAATACCCATTGAGAAGCCATGCCTAAATCATTCTTAAAACTTGGTGGTTGCAAACGAGGGATTTTTCTAATTATTTTTCTTTTCATTAGCTATATTCTTCTGTAAAAAGAACTTTCTTTCCCCGATCTTCTTTTCTAATCATATGGATGCTGTATATTCAATATATTGTAATTCCTTATCATTCTTACTCTTTCTTGATGATCACATCGTCAAGTTGACCAGGAAGCACCCTTTCTAGCTGGCCCCCGTGTCCTTTTCATACATTCCCAACCTTCCCAATTGGCTCAAACAGATTCTCCAGTGTCAGCCTGCCCCAGACTTGTAGCATTTCTCCAAGGAGCCCTGATTCCTTTTGGTGGAGAATGTATCTCAGAAACCAAGAGCCTGAATACTAAAGGGAGCACTGCTTCTGCGGCGTCACTGCTTCTAGGACCTTTCAGTGGAAAAGCAAGGGTACAGCAGACACTATTTAAAAATCAAACTCAGTATCAATAATTCCAGGGCAAACCAACCTCTAAGGTTTCTAGACATGATGCAAGAAGGACACACCATCACACATGTAACATTCTTGCTAAAATGTTTAACCTAGATCTAATACAGACAAAAACTAGACAAATCAAGATTTTAAGTTTTTCTTAAAAAAAAAAAAAAAAAAATTTAGATGTGAATCTCCAAAAAGTAAGTCTCTCTCCCCACCCTACCCCTCCCAAACACACAATTTGGGGAACTAACTTGTCTAGACTATAAGAGAAACACATAATGAGATTCATTAGTTAGAACCTGGATCTAAAATATATACATCTATAGATATATACGTATAAAGGACATTCCTGGGACAATTAGGTAAACTAGAATATACAGACATATAGATATGCTTAAAAACAGGAGATGACATTACTCCATCTATGAAAGTTTTTGAGTGTTAATAATGTATTATGGTTATACAGAAGAATGTTCCTAGGAGATAAACGCTGAAGGATATAAAGATAAAATGATGTGTTGTCTGCAATTTATTTTCAAATAGTTCACACAAAAAACATGTATGTGTGTGCACATGTGGAGGGCTTCCCTGATGGCTCAGCAGTAAATAAGCCATCTGCAGTGCAGGAGACACACATCAGATCCCTGGGTTGGGAAGATCCCTTGGGGGAGGAAATGACAACCCACTCCAGTATTCTTGCCTGAAAAAATCGCATGGACAGATGAGCCTGGCAGGCTACAGCCCATGGAGTCACAAAAGAGACAGACACAATTGAGCCGCTGAGAATGCACATGCGTATGTGCATACAGAGAGAGCAAAAACAGAAAACACACACACACACAACAAACGTGGCAAAATACTTATCAATGCTGAATCCAGCTTAAGAGTATAGTATATGGGTGTTCATTCTATTACCCTCTTTTCTATAAATGTGAGCTTTTCCAAAGTAAAAAGTTAGGTAAGAACAGGTACTAAATACCTTTCAGTAAGAAACTGTAAGTTTTGGGATTTTGGTATTCAAACTGACAAAACAGTTATTTTGTCACTTATTTATCTTTAGAATCCACTGATCGAAAAGTGTGGAGAAAGGCATCGAAGTCTGTCCTGTGAAGGGGTGTCTAAGAATTTCTGCCAATCTTTTACATTTATACAGTTCCTTAAGCCTCAAGGAAAGAATGCTAAAACTTCCCCAAATTGTGTGCAAGGCGTGTTTATGAACAAATTGGCCTCTTTCTTGGAAGAAGCTTTCTCTAATTTCTCAAAAAGGAGAGCAATATTAAAAAAAAAAAAAATTTTTTAAACCACCATAGTAAATGAGACTTTTTGTATGTATCTAATTTGAAGCTCCAGAATGCTCTAGAACAGGGATCAGAGACTTTTTCTGCACAAGAGTCAGAATATAAATGTTTGTTTTTGTAGGCCATCCACTCTCACTCAGAACTGTTCAACTACTCTGCCACTACAGTGCAAAAGCAACCATAGGTAATACGTAAATGAATGGGCAGGGCTGTGTTCCAATAAAACTATTTTTAAAAGCTAGCACGGGGCTGAATCTGGCAGCATGCCTCTCCAGCCGAGAGCAAGCTTTCCAGGCAGTGAGTTCTGGGAGAGGGCCCCATCTCCAGTCCCCATTCCTTTACCCCATCTCTACGTCACTTTCCTAATGGCCTCCCACTGTCTATAATGTTTCTCAGTGTGGTCCCTGGGTGCCCAGCTTCAAAGTCACTTAGGGTTCTTGTTTAATACGCAAATACCCAAGCCTTGTACCATCCTGCTATAGTCAGAATCTCCAGGGGCAGTTTCAGTCACTGGTCTCCAGGACACAACTCATGGCATTCACAGTGAAATAGTCCTAAATGCCTATCCAGCTTCACCTCCCACCACACCAGCTGCTCCCCACACCCCTACCTGTGTGACTCTGCACCACTTCTGTGTCTTGGCATGCGCTATTCTTTCCTCCTGAAATGCCTACTCCTTATACTTACCCTCTGCTCCCAGCTCTCATCTGCCTGATGAATTCCACTCACTCCAGCCACCCCAGTCCCCAGATATAACAAGCCTTCTCTCTTTTGAGGTTTGGAGACGGGAGTTTTTCATCTTTTCACGACAGCCACTACAGTCTCTTTTTATCTATAAAGCCATTTGGGGGCAGAGAACAAGTCTTTCTGAGAATACACAAACATCTAACTATACTTACACATCAATGAGATCAGGCTTCAATACTGATGGCACAGCAGTCTCAATGTTGTACAATTTTATCTGAGATCCATACAAAGTGACTTTGACCAATCTGTTGGCAAAGAAGAATTGTACAAATGAGGCCACACTCAGTTTGTGAACTAAAGCAGACAAAATGGAGGAGGTATCAACAAAGGTCTTGAGGACACACTTTTTTCCAATCAAAAAAGAAATCAAGACCAGGTTTTCAATTTTATCCCAAAGATGTAATGTGAGATATGCATAAAGATTTATATACTAAGACACAGTCTAAAGCACTACCTACAGTTTCAAACTTTTTGAAAATATAAATATCCAACAGAGAACATAATATAATATATCCAATATGATCAGAATGGAAATTGATATTGTATATGTAGTTTATCACAATTTTAAAAAATGGAAAAACAAATGTTTCAGGTAGATAGACATATGATAAAGAAAATACAGCAAAATTTAACTGTAGAATCTAGGTGATGGGTATTACCTACACAATTTTTTAACTTTCTGAAGATATGAAATGTTCATGATAAAACACTGTGATGGGGTTGGGAAAGGGGGGACATGAAAGTTTCTAACACAGATTAAGCTATTTTTAACTTTCAGCACAATTCTTTAAGAAGCAAGTTATTGAGCCCACTGGTTGCCCAAGGGCTCACTACATATAAATGAACATTAAATACGACCAGCTCTGCTGGGAAATGGGAGACTGCTCTTCCATTAGAGACACTCCTTTCTGAGTAAACATTAAAAAAAAAAAAAAAAGAGCCCTAGAGACTTGGCTAAGTTCTCTCCGTGCCTGCTCTGTAAGGAACCCTGGACTCAGGTCTGAGGGGCACTCCAGGGAAGATGGCGTGTGTTTTGCTCCCTCAATCCAACAGCACAGAGGGTCTCAAACTTCACTGAGCAAAGAAATCAACTGGGGAACTAGTTATAATACAACTTGCTGGTGCTGCCCCACAGACGCACACTGCAGCTCTGAGGGGGTCTGAAAATGTGCACCTCTGAAGAGCATCCGTGGGACTCTGATGCATGGGGTCCATATTCTGAAAAATATTCCTCTCTGATAGGGGCAGAAAGCAGGATTTTATTATAAAAAACCATGAGCTTGAGTCACAAGTTATTCAGGGTTGGGCAGCAGTCAGAAAGAGGTATTTCCAGTAAGCCAAGAACTAAGTAAAAGAGTAAAAGAGTCAAGGGTCCTCAATCTGAAGTTCTAGAAAGTAGGGTATGGTGATGGTGATAAGTAGGCATCAAAAAAGTCACCATCAGTAAGTAATACACCGAGTGCCCAGTGTTTAATTCTTTAAATTGTTTTACACTCATACAATACGTGTACAGTTTACTGATGTTAAATATATTCATAACACGCAACTACCCCCATCATCTACCTCCATGACTCTTTCCATCTTAGAAAACTGAAACTCTGTATCCGTTAAATAGTAACTCTCCACAACCCCTCCACCCCTGGCAACCACTGACTTTCTGTCTCTACCATTCTGACAACTCTAAGTACCTCATAGAAGTGAAATCATACAGCTTGTGACTTGATACTCTTCACTTACATTCAAAAGCATTCTTTAGTGTTGCTCTACACTAAAAATGAACTTCTAAATGTGTCTTTTAATATTTCTATGTTTAGCAGTCTTGATACTAATATTATGTAACTGACAAGTAAGAACGCTACTGATGGCAGTGGCTATTAAGATCATGTAGCCATAACGAGGAGGCTTCTCTCACACTTTATTCTAAATGAAGACAAAAGAGCCAAGTGCGTTTCACTACTGAGCCTGCAAACTTAAGCAATGCAGAAAGATGTATATACATAAGGACCTATAAAATAACCATCCAGAATCTCTCAACAGTCACCTCCCTGTGAAGCCAAAATGACTGATGGATACAATACATGGCTTAAGTTTAAATTAAAAAAATAAAGACTTCAGACAGAAAGATATGTTCTATTTCTACTATCAGAGGAAACAGGCCTAGTGTGGGAAGAAGAGGAAAAAGAGCTTGAAGTAGAAGCTCGTGGCTGGAGAGAGCTCAGCATTTGGGCTCAAGAAACTGGTAAAAGTCCAAGTGCGGCCTCTCACGAACTGCGTGGTCTGAGGCAAAGCACTCGCCCTCTGGGCCACAGTTTACTCAGATAAAGTGATAATACCTGTCCCTCAAAATTCAGAAAGAAAATGGATAAAATTACTTTCTAAAATCTCCTACTACTGTATACTGCTTTTCTTATTAACATTAATCTGGCTTTTCAGATTCATTTAAAATTCTCAGTCATGTCTGCTTTTAAGCGAAGAGCAACAAAGAAAAATCTGACATGCAAGTCAGTAGGCTTGGGCCCTCGCTCCCCTAGTGTGTTCCCAGTGACAGCCACCATGCCAACCAAAGCACCAGGTGACTCAACTTTGGGCTGGACCCACACACCCCTGGTTTTGATCTAACCTACTTGCTGGTTACCATGAAATGACCTGGACGTTCTGTCCCTTTTATTTTCAGCAAATGGCGTTTTAGGTGCCCGAGTTCACGAGAAGGGATGGGAGGACCTCAACAAATGCGGCCGTAAAGCCTGTGAGGGACCCTCGAAGAAGAAGTAGTAATGGGAGCTCGGTGCAGGGAAGGCGGGGATCTGCCCCTCAGTCAGGCTTGGCGGCTGCCCAGCTTCAACTCCTCAGGACCCTAAGAGGACTGCAAAAACCAGTCCCACTCTAAGAGAACCAAAAAAAGACCCCTCTGGCATCTGGCCACCCAGTCAAGAGTGCAGACTGCCTACTTGTTTGTCCTCTTATTAACAGGGCTGTCTTAACGTCTCTTTATGACCACACCTGGTTTCTCTTGAGGTTACTCCTGTCTTTAAATGTAAGCTCTTCCATGAAATCGCAGCTTATCTTTACCGTGTGCTACGTGCTAGGCCCCGGGCTCAGTGCCTTACCTCATATAAATCTCACAATAAACCCACAGGATACTATGTCCACTCCATTTTACCAGGACCCGAATGAAGTTCAGAGAAGGGCGGTGACTGCTCCACACCCCCGTGTGTGGCGGAGCCTCGAGTCACCTGGGCAGGGCAGAGTTGCCTGGCCACCGCAGCCCCTCATACAAGCAGGCGAGTTGAGTTCCATGCTGGGACTGCCCACCCACCTCTCCACCACTGTGAGGGCATCGCTGAAGCGCGCGGCGAACACGTCCCCAGTGAAGTACTCGGCCAGGCGGCCCACGGCCTGCAGGAGGGAGCTCAGGTCTCTCAGGGAGCAGTGCAGGCGCCGGCAGTCGTTCTCCGCTGTGATGTTCAGCCTGGGTCCTGGAACAGAAGGCCTCGGGTGGTTTTTCAACAGGAAGAACATGCTCTAATTCCCACTACAGATAACTGCCTTTTTGATTGGTTCAAGGGATTCTCAAGGGACAGGTCCGTCTAGTCAAAGGTATGGTTTTGCCAGTAGTCATGTACAATGTGAGAGTTGGACCATAAAGAAGGCCGAGCTCCAAATAATTGATGCTTTCAAACTGTGGTGTTGGAGAAGATTCCCAAGAGTCCCTTGGACTGCAAGGAGATCAAACTAGTCAATCCTAAAGGACATCAACCCTGAATACTCATTGGAAGGACTGATGCTGAAGCTGAAGCTCCAATACTTTGGTCACCTGATGCCAAGAGCCAACTCAATGGAAAAGACGCTGATGCTGGGAAAGATTGAGGGCAGGAGGAGAAGAGGGTGACAGAGGATGAGATGGTTGGATGGCATTACTGGCGCAGTGGACATGAGTTTGAGCAAACTCCAGGAGACAGGAAAGGACAGGGAAGCCTGGAGTGCTGCAGTTCATGGGGTCACAAAGAGTCGAACACAACTTAGCAACTGAACAACAACAAAGGATAAGTAACGGGGCTTCCCAGATGGCTCAGTGGTAATAAATCCACCCGCCAATGCAGAGACGCGGGTTCAATCCCTGGGTTAGGAAGATTTCCCCAGAGAAGGAAACAGCAACCCACTCTAGTATTCTTGCCTGGGAAATCCCATGGACAGAGGAGCCTGGTGGCTACAGTCCACGGGGGTCACAAAGAGTCAGACACAACTGAGCATGCACACACCCATGGATAGGCAACACAGTAGAGAGGAAGAAGGAAGGCTGACACCTAAGAGCTGGAGGGATGAGTCAACGAGTTCGATGCCACATGCGTTTCCAACTGATGAGGCTGGAACAGAGCCCGTGACAGCCCCGAAAGGAGGACAGGAGCCTGGAAAGGGGGACACTGTGGCCAGGGCACTGTGACAGTGGGTCACGCCCCAAGGAGCCAGAGGACAAAAGCAAGTGGAGGAAAGAGCCACTGACAAACCAGCCCTGACCTGCCCGACCACCTGCCCCCCTGCAACACTCCTCACGGAGAGCAGAGCCTTGTCGCAGAAACATCCAGCAGCAGGATTATCAGCCTGCAGGCAGCCCTGCCAAGGCCACGAGATGGGTGGCTAAGGAGGGTGGGCCAGCTCCCAGGGTCAGAGCAAGAGGGTGAGCACCCCACACTGCTAGCCAGAGGAGCCCACAGAACACACAGAGCCAGAAGTGGTTGTGGTCTCGTGTGGTCATGTGAGGGGGGCAGTGCCTCTGCACCATCCTCTCCCGGTTAACAAAAGCACCACCAGCACACACCTTCCGAGCGTCAAGGATATTCAGGGCCACCACTACGCAACCGAAGCCCAGGGTCAACCAAAACCTGCCAGAAGATGGGTTCCGATTCCCAATCAGTGGCCCCTCCCTCTCCCTGCACACACCCATCCTCATCACCCACACAGCTCTACCCTGATAACCCGCTTTCAACTTTTTCACTAATTCTCAGCATAAAGGGAAAGATCCTGTGTTTCTCTATTAAAAACCAAGCCAAAACACCAGCCTACATCAGGTTTCCCTCATGGATGGTCATGAGACAGCTTCACAGTCATCCTTCTTCCCCTCTGCCCCCTCATCCACACACACATCTGGCGCACGGCCTTCCCCAGCTCTGCCCCCTCAGCCTCTTCCCGGACCCCTCAACAGAATGCTAGAGCCGATGCCTCCTGAGGGAGTCTTCCACCTTTGGATACCTTGGTCAGAAACACAGGGGTCTCCCTGATAATTCCTCCTATCATCCCCTGGTCACACCTCTGTCCATTAAATTCTCTAGACGAGAATACTGGAGTGGGTTGCCTTTCCCTTCTTTTGGGGATCTTCCTGACCCAGGGATCAAATCTGAGTCTCGTGCATTGCAGATAGATAATTTACTGTCTGAGTCACCGAGGAAGCCCTTCCACCCTTTGAGGGGAGAACAAAAAACAAGCTTAATTTAAGCCTGCTGACACATGGCAGTCTTGGGGAGATGTGGAGGGAGGGTCACATTCTTGGCGAATCTCCTCTTGGCTGAAATACACGCCTGGTTCCTTCTGTTTTCTGTGCGCACCCCTTCTCCAGAATCCTGGCCATTCTCATCACTCTCGTTTAAACCTGCCCTAATTTTTCTGATAAAAAAGCCGTCCTAGAATGACAAACGGCCTGGAATTGCTGTGTGTGTTTTGAACTATTGGTTTGAAGCACATCAATTTGCTGCCATTTGCCCGTTTCTGGCTTACGGAACCATAGTAACTCATAGAGTTCAACTCAACACTACGTGCCATCCAAGGCTCAGATCAATCAAAATGGCAGCTGCTTCTTTCCTGATGCGTCTGCAATGCAGCCAAACGCACAGGCAGCAAGTACCCCAGATCAGTCTCTAGCCCTGCCCCCAGCCTGGAAAACTCATACTACCATCACCACAAAACCATGCAAGGTAACCACCCTGCCCCTGAGGGGGAAGGCCAGAGTGCCCACTGTGAAAGGCTGTCCAGATCAATCCACATTTTATTGTTTGGCTGAGGCTTAGTTTCTTCCTCACTCCCATCAACAACACAGAACATCCGCACAGTGGAGCCTGCAGGTGAGGACACTACGACACGCAGGTTTCAGAGACAGAAGGTATCATGGCCACACCAAAGTCCAACCTTCCATAAACCACGTTACCCAGCAGCTGTCTAGATAGATGTCCCCTAAGCCACACCCAAAGAACAGCCCACAGGACTTGCCTGGTGGTCCAGTGGTTGGCACTTCACCTTCCAATACAAGGGATGTGGGTTCAATCCCTGGTCGGGGAATTAATATCCCATATGCCTCACAGCCCCACTCCAAAACAAAATGAAACATAAAATAGAAGCGATACTGTGATAAACTTAATAAAGACTTTAAAACGTTCCATATCAAAAAAAAAAAAAACTTAAAAAAAGCACAAAGAACAGCTCACTGGAAAGTCACTGCCCTGGAAAGAAACACATTAATGTTAAAGGAGGTCAGTGGTTAAGACTTTGCCATCTAAAGCAGTGGGTGTCAGTTCAATCCCAGGTCAGGGAGCTAGGAGTCCACATGCCTTGGGGCCAAAAAAAAAAAAAAGCCAAAACATAAAACAGAAGCAGCTATGTAACAAATTCAATAAAGACTAAAAATGGTTCATATTAAAAAAAAAAAAAAAACTTAAAAAAATAAATTCAGTCTTTTTTTGAGGGGGTGGTGGACTGGGCAATAAAAATATAAAACTTAGCACTTAAGTTATTCCACTCTGAGAGAACAAACAAGTCATAAATGAACCTAAGCAGAACCAAGAATTTAAGTCCAAAAGTCTGTATCATAAGCAATCTCTTAGGCAGGGAAGTCTGCACGGCTAAACAAAAAAGTTAGCAGGACTGCTTGGAGCAGAAATATTGCC
>NW_011494644.1:10468226-10514556 GCF_000754665.1 Bison bison bison
GCCCCAATGGGGGAGGATCTCAGTGAAGAGCGGCAGAAGCCAAACACCTACAGGACAGACCCTTCGGGACATTTATGGACACACACGCAGCACCAGGGGCACAGTGACTGATGAGGGGATGACGCAGACCACCAACAGTGCGAAAGACGGACAGCCAGAGCAAAGATGACTGCCGGGCAAAGGAGGCACGGCGACGGCATGTTTTGCCTCGGACTTTACCAAGGAAGCAGAAGCAGGGGGATCAACAGAAGTTGCGTAAAGAGTAAGACTCCCAGGAACTTCCCTGGGGGTCCAGTGGCTAAGACTCTGAGCCCCTAATGCAGGGGGCCTGGGTTCGATCCTGGTCAGGGAGCTAAGATTGTACCTGCCTCACAAAAGTAGCCAGGGGAAAAAAAAAAAAGTAAGGCTTCCATCACTCCAGAATTCAGGCCAGGAGAAGGTAAATGCAAATGAAAGGAATGAGCCCTAACCCATTGGGGAAAAGAACGTGGTTTCTGGTAAGAGGCAGTAAGGCTGACTAATATAGCATGAAGGTTATGTGAGGGGTAAATGACCATGGGAACCAAGGAACAAATCGTACTCAGAGTTTCCATTTTTTAATAGCCTTTGCATTGGAAACTTGGCTTTTGCTTCATCATGGATAAGAAAGCTCATTTTAAAACAGGAAATAAGTATTTCTCTGGCCTGAGAGGTTCTGCCCCTTGAGTATATGCCCCAAGGATCAGTGCTTGGGATGAGGTTTAGAAATGACCTGAAGAGCCAAGTGTACTGTGAAACTGACAGTAAATGGGCTGCGACGAGAGCGGGCCTGCAATACTTCATTTAGGGGAAATCCATCAGATTCTCCTGCTCAGATGAGAAAATCTAAGTTATGAGATAAGCCTCAGAAAAAGGACTTGGGAATCACCGCAGACTGTCACCTGAAGACAGACTCAATGTAATGTTAAAAAGTCAGCTACTAACACTGACTTTAGGTATCTATTCTGAGGGAAAGAGAATACATGCTCAATTTCATCTTTAAGATCAATAATAACTTTTTTAGGATGCTGTGTGTGTGCTCAGTCTGACTCTTTACAACCCTATGGACTGCAGCCCACCAGGGTCCTCTGTCCGTGGAATTTTTCAGGCAAGAATACTGGAGCGGCTTGCCATTTCTTCCTTCAGGATATCTTCTCAACCCAGGGATCAACCTTGTGTCTCCTGCATCTCCTGCACTGGCAGGTGGATTCTTTACCACTGTGCCACCTTAGGGTCCCGAGTATATTCTAATTTGAACAAGGGCCCTGAGGGAGAAGCCATTACAGTATGATTTTTTTCCCCAAGAATTTTTTCCTAGATTTTGGAAATATCTGCAGCATCTGTACATAGTCCAAAGACTTCCATGAATGTTGATGGCATATCATACAGGCACATTTGCTTTGAAAAGTAGTCTTTTTAAAGTTCTACAGAAGCTGTTCTTACTCGAACTACACAAATCAGGGTCTAGAACTGGGGCATGCTAAGTCCGTCAACCTCCTGGGGCCCAGCGGATTGTTTACTAGTAGAAGCTAATCTAGTCATGGAAACAAGCAGTCACAGGCCACCAAGAAGGGCAGCCTCACAAAGAGCCTCTTGGGGAGGCTCTGCCACAAATAACAAGCTCATCCAGGCGCTGGGCTGTACCCTGGGCAGCTGTGTACCAGGCTGAAGCAGCAGAGTTATACGAGAGGGGTAGTCGGCCAGGGCCAGGGTAACTCCTGTAAGGAAAACTGTGTGGGTGTATGGGTGTGTGTGTGTGTGTGCAGCACAAGTGTGTTTGCAAGCACTTGGTTAAGTTCCTATGTGTCTGTGTATGTGTCTATGTGTGTGTGTTTGTAGCACAAATGTGTTTGCAAGAATGATGTTCCTGGTGCTTTCGGCTGGCAGAATGAATATCAGATTTTGGCTAATTTCAACTTTTTATCATTTCCTAGTATACCCTCCTGGGACTAGCACCACAAGCTATGTAACCTTGGGTAAACTAACATCTCTGAACATGAATTTCCTCTTCTGTAAAACAAGAGAACTGTGATTAGTACTTACACCTCACAGGAGAGTTGAGAGAATTAAATAACAAAAGCAAATAATATGGTGCCTGGCATGCAATACCTCTTCTACAAACAGAAGCTATTATTATTAACAAAATAATCCCAAAATGCTAATCCTAAACTCCCAACTAGTGAAACCTGCCAACAGCAGGCCAAAGCCTTTCCAAATGGCTACAGTCAGAGCCACTGACACAGGAGGGCTTAACAGGCGGTGCAGTGGTAAAGAATCTGCTTGCCAATGCAGGAGACACAAGAGACACAAGTTCGATCCCTGGGTCAGGAAGATCCCCTGGAGAAGGAAAGAGCAACTCTCTTTAGTAGTCTTGCCAGAATAATCCCATGGACAGAGGAGCCTGGCAAGCTGTAGTTCAAGGGTCACAAAGAGTTGGGCACGACTTAGCGACTAAACAACAACGCTGACACAAGAGAGCTGACAATCCCCATGATCAGCTCTACCAGGCTGTCCCTGCAGAGCTGCTCCCAGATCCTCCCGATCCTAAAAGCCAGAGATGGAAGAACACAGCCCAGCAAAGTCCAGGGCTATTTTTTTCCCGAGCTTATCAACTGGTTTAAAGGACACAGAGAAATATTCTAATTGCCAGGGTTTTTAAAAAGTCCTACTTCTTTATGCCAAATTAGCTTCTCTCTCACTGAAACACTGCTTTGGGATATACTGTCACAGCCTCATCCTCTACCTCCCTCACAGCTCCTTTTTAATCATGATTTTTTTTTTTTTTTAATTTTTTCCTATTTAGAAATTGACAGACAGGAAGCAGTGAGGAGGGGGCAGTGGAGAAATCTTGTTCTGACAACACAGAAGGCAGTAGTTAAGTATTAGTCCACAAGGTCTCAAAGAGTCGGGCACGACTGAGCGACTAAACAACAGTAACACTGACACAGGAGAGCTGACAACCCCCATGATCAGCTCCACCAGGCCGTCCCTGCAGAGCTGCTCCCAAATCCTCCCGGGAGGATGATTTTTCAGAATCTTTTATCTGAACGTTAAATTAGAAAATAAAAGACAGTTTACCTGACCCTGAAGTAACTATAAACTGCTGTAACCCCAGATAAACTTCTAAATTGTCCTGAAGAACTGGAAACTGAAAGAAACAAAAGATTAAAAAAAACATAAATGCGAATTTTAACAGCACTTCAACATTGAAAGAAGTATCTCTAGTGGGAGGAGCAGGATAAAAAACTTTTCTCTGGGAGCCTTTACACGCAGCTAAGAAGAGGTGGCACCCCTCAGCACCTCCCACCCCCAAGGAGTCTTCTACAATTAAAACCACCAGTTAATATTTGGAATAAGAAAGAAAATAACACACTAGTTCCATACTTTTCTAAACAAAGCACTATGATTATTATGACAGTTACGTCCTTAAAGGAGGATATCAAGCCCCCAAATGATCTATACTTTCTAGAGATCTAAGACAGGACCCACCTCCCTTCAAGTCCAAGGAAAACCCTGCCCTTGGAAAAAAAGCGCAGTTATGCCTTACAAACTGCATGACAGAGTGAAGAGACAGCCAAATTATTTGGAGTCAGTTTGCCTTACTCATTTAGCAGACAGGACCTTCATAATCAGAGCTCTATCTTTTCTTCCTAAAGCTGCTAACTCACCATTAAGATAAAATTAAGACGTTACTGTGACAGGTCCCCAAGAAAGGCAGATGGCAAAATAAGATGGCACTCTCCATGAGAAAACACAAGACACAGCTGGGCGGTGCAACGCAAACCCGACCCCAGTGAATTATCCTGCCTTTAGAGGAGACATGGACTAATGAAATGCCTTCAAGTAACAAGCATCAGTTAGTGAATGAAATCAGTCCTTATGACTAAGGATTCTGTGTTCACATAAACATAGATAGTGCCCAGCAAATAATCTGCCAACAGTTTTGTGAGTTTTACAAAGGCTAACTTTCCAGCAGTATAATTTTTATAAATAAATCTTCCATTTGGCTTGGCCACTTGTAAGCCACTGGTGAAAGCATAAAGGCATCAGTAAAATTTATATTATACCCAAGAGTTTAGGAAAGAATAACAGAGCTTCCAAAAGCTCATTTTAAAATACTGGGAGGAAATGTTAAACACATTAAATCCAAGGGTCGGTTATCCTAATTATTATTCTCTGTTTGAAAAATATACATTTTATAAGACTGGTGACCACAAAAGCCTTACTACTCATGCCATATGCAGGGAAATAATTAGGCTCTTCGTTCCCCTCCAAATGGTGCGTACCAGCGTTGAGAAGGCGTGTGTGGGAAGGAGCTCCATCACTTTGGCCACGACCTCCAAGCTCTGGCGTAAGTACCGCTGCCACTCTGTCTGCTGCTGCGGGGCAAACAAAGAAGGATCAACTCTTCCCAGAATGGCAGAGCTCATCAGCTTTCCTGCCAACCTGTCCCCCACCTCAAGCCCACTCTCAGACGTAAGTATGTGAAGAAATAGTAAACCAGGTTATTTGGTACTTTAAAAAGGCCAAGCTAAAAAAAATTTTTTTGATCCAATGAATTAATGTCATAAGAACCTGGTTCCTCAAAAAGTAAACAATTCACATAGAATGACCTACTTTTCTCTCTGTCATAGGAATAAGATATTTTAAACAGTGACTGGTAAAATAAATGCTCAAGTCCCCTTTCCGTCATCCCAGCTATAGGAATTTGTCATTCATTACCTTCTGAGACAGCCCGTTCCTGAGCTTATATAACTGGCCACACCAGTGCTACACAAAGTATGGTCGATGAACAGGGAGCATGGGCATCTCCAGGGTGGGGGTTGTCAGAAATGCAAATTCTGTGCCATGCTCCCTCCCACCCCCCCCACACACACTTCCTGAATCAAGGTCTGCTTAACAAGCTCTCTCACAGTGACTCTTATTCAGGCTAAACTATGAGATGCACTGGCTTACATCAAACAGGTAACAAGAAGTGAAGCTAAAGTCTACCAAGTGCTACCAAGCACCTATTACCCACCAGGCATGTGCCACTATGCCCACGTGTGCTGCCCTCAGCACGTGGCCAACACAGGTCGGTTCAGACATATCCTTCCCCTTCTGGGACATGTGGAAATTAGACCTCAGAGAAGTTCAGCGACCAGACTGCTACCTTCTTCGTACTCAAGGCTGCACAGTCAAATCTAGGCCATCTGGTTCCAAGCACAGGGCTGTTTCTAACCCAGATATGGCTATCCTCAAGGTCTTAACCACAGCACAGTGGCTGCTATTCTGAGAGCCATAACAGTGACTTGAAAATGTTTAAATGCATGGTGGTTAAGAAAAAGGAACACTGGAATTGTATCCTTAAAGACATTTTTCTTACCAACATGGGGCATGCCAGCATCAATAAACTCAAGGTTGATTTTAAGAGATATGAGTTTATATTAATAAGATATAATCAAAAGAGATGTCCTTTTATTCTAGCCTTATCATTTAAGTATCTCTAACTATCCCTACCAGTATCCAGCTAGCTTAGATTTGTTGCCCAGAATGTGGATGCAAGGCAGGGGAAAATAGGTGGGATGCCAAGTTCTTACTAAACCACTTTTCACTGTATGCATGGTTTCTTTACTTACGTCTCTAGTCCATATAGGTAAATGCCTGTAAAACGTTTTTACAGTTCATAAACCCAAATCGACCAGCAGAATACAAGTTTCAAATGTGTAACTCAAACCGTAAGACTGCTCTGGCTTAAAGATGGTCTCCAGAGCAAAGAGCTATGGGTTCCAAGTCTGCATTTCCATTCATACCACAGCATGGCAAGGACTAAGGCCAACGAGGCTGTGCTGCTTACATCGTCATCCAGAGTCTCATCGTCCAACTCCTCCAGCTGGGCCTGGTTGTATCTGAACTGGATTCGATTCAACACCTCCGTCAGCAAGAGGACTAGGGCGTCTTCGTACCTGTGTGGCAGGGAGAAATGCAACATCAGGTGAAAGCAGGCTTTTAGCCTAGGATTTCAAAAAGGCCCCCTGCATTCTGCAGGGAACGGTGTCTCCACTGGACTACCGCACACAGGAAGCATCTAGACTAACGAAGTTTATGGACTGGCCAATGTCATGTGACAGGGGACAGAAGCAGGGGTGCGGCTTATGCAGCTACGTTCCAGGCACCTTCTTGTATGATATCCTTTGTCTCTGGTAGCAATTTTTGTCTTAAAAGTCTATTCTGTCTAACTTAGTAGTCAGCGGGTAGACAATCTGCCTACAATGCAGGAGACACAGAACATGGATTCACCCCCTGAGTAGGGAAGATCCCCTGGAGGAAGCAATGGCAACCCACTCCAGTATTCTCGCCTGAAAAATCCCATGGACGGAGGAGCCTGGTGGGCTACACCCCAAAGGGTCACAAAGAGCTGGACACGAATGAGTGACTAAGAATACCCTCCCACACGGTGTAGTTACCCTAGCTTTATTTTGGTTATTGTTGGCATGGAATATCTTTTCCTATCTTTTTACTTTAAACCTATTTGTGCCTTTAAAATCAAGTAGGTCTC
Source organism: Bison bison bison (assembly GCF_000754665.1). NCBI lineage: Eukaryota > Metazoa > Chordata > Mammalia > Artiodactyla > Bovidae > Bison > Bison bison. Next base: position 10,474,783 of record NW_011494644.1, read on the forward strand.
TTGTAAGCAACATGAAGTCAGATCATGTATTTTTAGTCCATTCTGCCAATCTTTGCTTTTTAACTAGAGAAGTTAAGCCTTTATATTTAATGTAATTACCAATAAGGAAGGAATGACTTTTGCCATTTTGCTATTTGTTTTCTGTGTTTTATCTTTTATTCCTTACTTCCACTAGGACTGCTTCCTTTTGTGTTAAATAGTTTTGAGTGTACTATTTTAATTCCCTTGCCATTTCTTTTACCATATATTTTAAAGTTTTTTTTTCTCAGTGGTTGCCCTGAAGATTATAAGTACTATATATAAATATCAATTAACTCAATGATTTCATTTTTTTGGCGGGGGCGGGGGCAGCGCTGCACCACATGGCTTGTGGGATCTCAGTTCCCTGAGCAGGAATTAAACTCAGGCCACGGCATGAAAGCCCAGAATCCTAAGTACCAGACCACCAGGGAACCCAATGATTCAATCCTGTCAACATCTGTGAGAGGTAGGTGGTATTACTGATACTTCTCTGATGAGGAAATTATAGTTAAGAGAAGTTAAATCAACTGCCCAAGGTCACAAAGCTAGCTGGTGTGAACCCAGGGCTCCCTAACTCAACACTTCATGTTATCTCTACACATAAACCACCAACAGGCTTTGAGCCTGCTCCACCCATTCCCCAAAACCTCAACTGTAATCAACCTTTAAGAACACTTAAAGCCAAAAAGAAGACATGGAAAAAGTCTAGGGACACCCTAACCCCTTGATCTGTCTAAAAATAATTTATCAAAGAAACATTTGGAGCCAGAGGCTTGGATATTTCCTGTGATAAGAATCTAACTCAGCACCAAAGTTATATGTAATAGTTGCTACCACAAGGGCCAACAAACCACTAATTTTCAAGAACAAATCACGTGGCCTAAACGTCTGCCTTAAATATTTCCTGAAATGTTTCTACGAGAACTTCAGGGCTGGGCCCACTCAGACCAAAGCACCCACCCTGGTGGTTCAACTCCCAGCACCAGTCCACTCTCCATATTCTGTGATGCTGGGACTGAGACCGTGCACAACACACTTCATCTCTGCTTGTTGGACTCTATCAAACACTGGAGGAAAACTGAACAGCAAAGGGACCCCACTCTTCCGTGGGCTTGCTGTGCTGGCAGTGTAACCCCAACAATGGTCCCCAGGCAGTAACAGCAGTAATAACAGGTTCCAGCTTCCAGCTTCCACACTCCCCAAGCCAGCCCCATCACACCCTCTCTCTGAGGTGCCAATAGGATCCAGGTCACAACCTCTCCTCAAAGGAATAAGTCCCAGCTCCCTGGGGCCCCTCTTCTGAGCTGTGGCAACGGGGGGATTCCCTCCCCTCAGAGATCTGACCTCTAGCTGCGTGGAGGCCGTCTCTCTGATAGTCAATGTCCCCGACACCTTTCCGTTGTACCCCTAGCCCTAGGGATAAAACTACTTCCTGTAGTTATCATCTGTGTTGTCTCAGTATTCCCTTTTTGCTTTCTACTCCTCTAAAATTTGTTCAAGCAATTTCCTACATTGAATTCTTGAAATAAATAAGTGTAATTTCTGCTTTCCTGACAAGACTCTAACTTATCAATCTTATACCTCATCTTATACCAGGAATACCAGGACAACAAGAAAATCAAAGCCAAAAGGTATCCAATACCAAGACCAAGTACAGTCCATTCAGTCTAAGAGTTACAACCCCTGTACTGAGACTGTAGATACGGTCTAAAGACTACTTAAAAATCCTTCTGAAATGTCACATTTCAGAGCTCTGTGGGCACAGGAGCTCATTTCTTCATCAGAGACAGAGATACTGTCCCCCCTCAATCCCTCAAAGAGTCCCTCATTATTTGCAAATAACTTAACAAGCTAGACAAGATAAGTAATTAAGCATGATGGCCCAGAGGAGAATGTTGGCAGAGAAAAATCACTAATAAAATAGGCAACATCTGTGGGAAAAGTTGCACAAAGAATCAAAATCCCACTTCAGTAGACTTTAGAAAAAGGCTAAGTTCAAACACTTGCGCCTGGAGCTTATATTTGTCATCTGCCTACCCAACACTCTTCTTCCCCAGTAAGAGAACACGAGGCCCTGATGCCAAATGAAAGACTACAATTCCCAGTCTCCCTCTGCAGACAGGAGTGGTCAAGGAAATTTTAAAAGAAGTTATTTGGTGGGGCCTCTGGGAAAGCTGCTTTTGTCCAACCTCTCCCCTTTACTCCTGCTGGCTGAATCACGGGTGTGATGTCTACAGATTCAGCACCCATCTTTGACCATACAGTGACTGTGGAGATGGAAGTCATGCCTAAAGCTGGCAGAACAAACACGTACAGGGCTCTAAAACAGCTGACATACAAAAAATGAGGAGACACTGAACACCCGTCAGGGAAAGACAATCAGCTAACTGTCACAGATGACACAGATGCTGGAATTATCGAAGATTTTTAAAGCAAGCTATTATAAGCGTCATTCTTGAGGGTCTTCAGCTGGAGGGTGTTTTAGACTGAACTGTGTCCACTCAAAATTCGTATGTTGAAGCCCCCAACTCTCAGTATGACTGTATTTGGCGATAAGGCCTGTGAAAGGTAATAAAAGTTAAGTGAGATCATAAGGGTGGGGTGGGCCTTAATTACATGAAAAGAAAGAGACATGAGGGAGTGGAGTGTGCTCACGCTCCCTCCTCCCCATGCAAGCACAGAAGAGAGGCCATGTGAGGACATGAAGGGAAGGCAGCGTCTGCAAGCCAGGAAGAGAGCCCTCACCAGAAACCAAATCCGCCAGCCCCCTCATCTATGACCTCCATCCTCTACATGTAAGAGAAAATTAATTTCTATTGTTTAAGGCACCCCGGTCAGTGGTATTTCATTATGGCAACCCAAGCTGGCTAATCGAGAAGGTAAAAGATAATCAGAAAGAAACCTGGGAGCTTCCCTGGTGGTCCAATGGCTAAGAACCTGCCTGCCCAGGGCACCGCAACTACCGAGCCCACAGGCCACAGCTAATGAAGCCCGAATGCTCTAGAGCCCGTGCTCTGGAACAAGAGAAGTCACGGCAAGGAGCAGCTCATGCACCACAGCTACAGAGTAGCCCCTGCTTGCCACAACTAGAGAAAAGCCCTCGCGGCAATAAAGACCCAACACAGCCAGAACTAAATAAATAAAATTATTATTTTTTAAAGGTTTTTCTAAAAAAAAAATCTGCCTGCAAATGCAGAGGACACGGGTTCAATCCCCGGTCCAAGAAGATCCCACACGCCATGGGGCAGCTAAGCCTATGCACCACGACTTCTGAGCCCACGAGCCACCATTACTGGACTCTGCGTGCTCTGGCGCCTTTGCTCTGCAACAGGAGAAGCCACTGCAACGAGAAGGCTGCACACTGCAAAGAAGAGCAGCGCCCAATCACCACCACTAGAGAAAGCAACGAAGACCCAGCACAGCCCCCCAAAATTAATCAGTTAATTACTTAATTTTAAAACAGAAACATGGAACTTCAGAATGAAGGGAAAGCATGAGAACTGGCAGATCTCTGGGTAAATATAACAACTGTTTCTCTGTTGATTCTCTTAAGATCTTTAAAATATGAATCTGGATGAAAGCAAAAAACAGAACACTGATGGGATTTTCACTGCTCACAGATGGAAAATATAGGGCAACCTCAATACAAGGAGAGAGAGCAAAAAAGTAGTGAGGCTTCTATATTACACTTGACGTGGTAATATGTTAACTTGAAAAGTTAAATATATATTCATTTTAATATACAGAGCAACGACTTTAAAAACTCATAAATACAGTCACTCAGTAGATACAGTGAAAGGGAAAACTAAATTTGTGTGAAATTAACAGTTGTCGTTTAGCTGCTCAGTCATGTCTGACTTTTTGCAACCCCATGAACTGTAATCCATCAAGCTCCTCTGTCCATGGGATTTCCCAGGCAAAAATACTGGAGTGGGTTGCCATTTCCTTCTTTAGAACTAACAAAAGAGTCTCAAAAGAAACGAAGCAAAAACTGATAGAACTGAGAGCAGACATAGACAAATCCACAATTTTACTTGGGAGAATTCACCCCTCTCTCAGTAACTGATAGAACAAACTAGATAAAAAGATAACATGTAGAACACAATCAATCAATCTGATCTAACATACCTAGAACACTCCATCCAACAATAACAGAACATACACTCTTTCAAGCACAATGAATAAGCCCCAAGAAGAGCAGGTCATAAAACAAATCCTGACAAATTGAAAAGAACTGAAATCACACAAAATATGTTTGCAGATAATAATAAACTAGAAGACAGCAGCAAGAAGACACAGGGAAAATCCACAAATATTTAGAAATTGAACACCAAAGAGGAATTCTCAAGAGGAATTACAAAATAAACTGAAGGAAAAGGAAACTAAAACATATTAGAATTTGATAGATAAAGCTAAAGCAGTGCTCAGAGGGAAACTAAGAGCATTAAATGCTTAAATATACAATGGAAATGAACCTACAGATCGGTGTGGCTCAAACCACAAATGTGATTTCAGAAGCACCCCAACTTCTTCTGAGAGTTAAATAAAATGTTATGTGAAGGCAACTGCATAACAGCTGCTTAGTAAATGTATGATGAATGAAAGAGAACAAATGAACCAATATGCAGGCAGTGAACAAACAAACCTACAAGTCAGATAACTACAAAGCACCGAAGCACAATCCTGGATAGCTTTTTCAACTCAGTGAAATAACTAAGATCCTATTCACTTGCTCTCTGGGGCAGTCAACAGCATGAATTTCATGTATGAAGAGCTAGAAAGCTACTGGAGCCCTGACATAAACCTAGTTAATACCTTTTACTAGCAAAATGCTGTGTGTCACAATGGCACTTCCTCTTTACTAAGCAGAAAAACCCGCTCACAAGAAAAGGGCAGCAAGTTTTCTCACGCCTACCCACATTTGTTTACAGTCCAATCTAATGTCACCTGGAATCCCTAGCAGGTCTGTGGCCAGCACTTGCCAGTACTCTCATGACAAAGGGGTTCACAGGACATGACTCAGTAACTTTAGGTTGCTTAACACACTTCAAGTTTCCTCATCCTCCTGTAAAAAGAAGTTCTACCCAGGTGTCTCCCTACACATTGACAAGCACAGAGAGAAGGAAGTTAGAGAAAGAGAGACAAAGGATGAGAATACTTATTTACTGAACATCTACTATCAGCCAAGGTACTTGACACACAATGGTTCATTTAATTTGCTCAAGAACTTGTAAAGTAGGCACAACCATTCCCAAAGTACAAAGGGGAAAAGGAGACTGAAATTCAGGTCTTCCGACACCACTGATTCAAAATGGCAAACCTGGACAGTGAACCCCACTGGCAATCAGTTCAGCTGGGTGCATCACAGAACATTTATCTGTTAACAATGCGACTCAAGTTCTCCAAGCCCCCACCAGCCCTGAACAAGAAATTCTTGAGCATCCTCATTGAGCAAGGAACATGCGGAGCTCCAATTTCCAAACTCCTAGGACCAAAAATAAATCTATGTACATTTATACTTCTAAATTTGTAGCCTACAAAGCCTACCACTTTGTTGTGAGGAATGATGCAAAACCTATAAACCACAAGAGACAGGAACTGAATGCTGTCTCTGTGACTTAACCACACCTACGTCTCCCATTTAAGACACCAAGAAAACATCTGACTACTTCCTGCAAGACCAGTTGCTTCTGAAATTCTGGTTCAAGTCACAAAAGCCCCCTGACTTCTTTCAGATATATTTTATCAGTTGAAAAACATTTGACTGCATTGACAAGCTCTTCACTAAAAATCAATGAGGTAATTATCTGTAGCCAGTGCTCTTTATCAGCTGCTTCAATATACTGGGATCTCTAAGATAACCCAGAGCTGTGGTTGCCAAACTTTGAAAACTTTAAGATTTTTTGAGTATGTACTTCTATAAATATGCTCCCTAAGAGGTGACAGGAAACACAGAGTTCAGCTATTTTCTTTGAGCACGCAGCAGACTGCCTTCAACACCATTCTTTGTAGTCTACTACCTTTGACCACTAGGGGGTGTCAGACTGACAAGCTTCCCCCAGATGATGGTCATCGCTAACGGCATAAACCAGACAAGCTGTTGAACGTTTGGGTTGTTTTTTAAAAGTATGAAAGTGTTATATGTGTATTTTTTTTTAAGTCATGAAAAATCAGAAAGCCTTATTTAGGATAATAATCCAATGATCAATGAGAAAAATCCCTAGTGTTTAAAGCAGTCAGGGGGGACCGCTGACAACTGTGAAGACAGATGCCTGGGCAGGCAGGCCGGTCAACATCTGCAAGTGGGCTGAGGAGTCTCTGTTGTCCAGGGGTCCTGTCATTTAACTCCACAGTCACCACCTCAAACGACAGCAACGTCTTCGATTACTTATTATTACTGTGTGGTCACTACTGTGACCATCCACTGAGTGCCTCACATGTGATCGACACTATGCCTGTTATTTTATATGCACGATTTCCTGAATCCCAGCCATTCTGCGAGAGGTATTAGTATGCTCGTTTTGCAAGAGGAAATGTGATTACCATATGACTTGACCAAAAGTAACACTGCTACCATGAAGCAGAAAAGGAATTTAAACTGCACCACTGCTCCTTCTATTGGTGCAATAATCAGCGCAAGTATCTCTCAGTGGAACAATACCGTATTCTCCTCACCTAAAGCACATTTGTACTGTGCTTTTAAAAGCATTTTCGTGCTGATCATTTCCTCAGCTTATTCTTCCAAAAAGTCTGAGCGATGTGAAAGAGCATCTAACCACTTAAATATAGCAAAATCAGGCACAGTCCCAGAAGCAAAGGATGCGACTGCTCAGCATACAAGAAAGAGAATCTGGCGGAAGCGCCTTTTCTTTGAAGAATCTCATTCAACAACACAATTACTCACAGTTGGCAAGTTCACCAAAAACAGGATCTACTGTTGTGTAAGAAGGTTTCTGATACACAAATATACTACCCAGAACCACATGTGACCTGACACCATAACAAGCTGGAAGCTATTTTGCAATCATAAAAATAGTTTGGGAAATGAAAGTGCAAAAGCTTAAACTTGGAATGCAAATACCGTTTAGAATTTTAAAAACTCTTCAAGCCTCAGCGATGGAAAGAGTTTTAAGAGGTTCAGTCCAACTCTCCCCAGATGGGAGTTCTCCTCACCACCTCCATTTGGCCCTCTCTGCTGCTGCTGCTAAGTCGCTTCAGTCGTGTCCGACTCTGTGCGACCCCAGAGACAGCAGCCCACCAGGCTTCCCCGTCCCTGGGATTCTCCAGGCAAGAACACTGGAGTGGGTTGCCATTTCCTTCTCCAATGCATGAAAGTGAAAAGTGAAAGTGAAGTTGCTCAGTCGTTCCCGACTCTTAGCGACCCCATGGACTGCAGCCTACCAGGCTCCTCCGTCCATGGATTTTCCAGGCAAGAGTACTGGAGTGGGGTGCCATTGCCTTCTCCTTGGCCCTCTCTAGGAGAGACGTATTCACTGTCTCCACCATCCACCACTGATACTATTTACTGAGCATTTGTAGTGTGCTGAACACTCTAGATATATTAGCTTCAAATAGTTACATATATAAGGACCACAGTGTACAGGAAACATACTTTCTGCCTGCAAACAAGAAAAATGGTCTTGAGAAACGTGGGGAAAAAACATTTCCCCATTTTCTGTTTCTAAACTATAACAAGAAGTACAAAACTAATTATCTCTGGATAGTGGGATTATAGAAAACTTATCTTTATTTTTCTATCTTTGCTAGTTTTTAAAATAAATACTTTCTTCCCTGATAAGTATTCATTATTTAGGAAATTTTCAAGCACATACAAAAGAAGTGAGGATACAATGAACTCCAAGTTCCTACCAACTAAGTTCAACATCACTTGGCAACAAATGGTCAACCCACTTCCCTCACTAGCCCTAGGGAATTATTTTAAAGCAAATCTCAGACGTCATATCATTTCATCCAATAAATACTTCAACTTATATCTCTAAAGTAGGGGTCATGGGGGAGAAGGGGCCACAAAAGCATTATCATACCTAAAAATTTAATACATGTTACTTTTTTAATCAGAAAAATGTTTTTAAAAATGAGGTATCTAAGGGGAGAGAAGAGAATGCTCAGTGGCATTACTACCTGAACAGCGTAAGTGACTCGGTTTCACTAAAGCGGTCTGACTGCGTGGCGGACTCTAGGCCACAAGAGAAACTGACCAAAATGTCTATTTCTAGTTATTGATGTTTCTGTGGTTTACCTGTTGAGAACTGCTTCCTTGTCTCCCAGACGGCTTTTAATTTTACTTGTCAGATAGTCCAAAAAGAGCGTCCAGATATCCAAACAAGAGAAGTAACCTTCATGAGTAGGCTATGGTGCAAAAGAAATCCAGACAATGAAATTACTTAATGCAACTACTCCTTAGAAACACACCCACCAGTGTTTACTTCCACCAGAACGCTACAACTATAAGCCTAGGTTCCCTGGACTTCTTAGTAATAACCACAGTTGGTGTCTTTTATTTGGTCTTCACGATTGGGCCCTGTTGAACTAACAAGACAAGGTTACCATGGAACATATTATTAAGGAGATATTATGCAGAACAAACCAATTTACAAAATAAGCCGAGAGAACACCTATGTTGAACTCTGAGACTGTGATGTGGAGAGTTCTCACTGATGCTCCGATTCAAATCTGCTTCAGAGAAAAAGAAATTGAGATCCAGAGATATGTTCAATGTCAGGGATAGGAGCAGGTCTCTTTACTCCCCCAGCCAATGCTCTTTCCACTATGTACTATTATAAAACAAAAACTAAGTTTCAGAGGCTTCTAAATGACAAGTTTACACATGTGAACATTAGGAAAGAAACACTTGCAGTCTTCCTACATGACAGACTAAGTGAGCGCGTTAAGTCTGACCCACAGGCTCCGGCTCATCTGCAAAGTAGATGTGTCAAACAGGCTAACAGCAACCTCTCGCCTGAGTTTTGATAAGGACAAAGTGAGAAGACAGCAAGTCTTTATAGGGTCCTAGAAACTGGACCACTGCACTTTCTCAGGAGTTTTGCTAAATCCAGGCACTCTCTTCTCCAGTATCCAGTCCTCCTCATACACATTCAGTTTCATGTGTGGCACCCCCGCCCCACAATCCCTTATGTATCCCTTGGATTTACTTATGATTACTTCATTCAACTACATCATTGGTAGCAGGATTAGATATGACAAGAAATAATAACACGATCTTCTTAGATCAGCTTCCTTCCATTTCTGATCCAAGAAAATCCAGAAGTTTACATGGGCAGGTATGAAATTTGTCCAAGAGGTAACTTACAATGATGGTGGTGGTGTACAGTGAGAGTTCTATACCCAGGCTGAGTCTAATAAGACAGAAAAGCTATAAACTTAAAAAATGTGGCAGGGACTTCCCTGATGGTCAGTGGTTAAGAATCCGCCTTCTAATGCAGGGGAATTGGATTTGATCCTTGGTCAGGGAACTAAGATCCCAGATACTGTGAGGCAACTAAGCCTGGGGGCTCTGGAGCCCGTGCTACACAACTAGAGAAGCCTAAGTGCCACAGCGGAGAGCCCGTGCGCCACAGCTAAGACGTAACACAGTCAAATATGTAACCTTTTATTTTTTAAAGTGGCAGACGCCACTCATAATCCACAGGGCAGCCCTGGAACTAGACTGCTAACAGCTCAATCAGGACCACTGGCAGGGCCATCCTCAGAGCACAAAATGAATTAGAAAAATAAGCAGGAAAAAAAAACACAATAAGCCATGTGGAAATAATATGGGTAGCCTGTGGACAGGCACTGACTGGCAGCCAGGAGATGCAGCCTTGTCCTGGCTGTAGTGTGCTGTGCTTCCTGTCAGGAGCTTACCCAGTCACCCTTCCTTGATTTGAAAAGCAATACCTATCAGCTCCCTCACCAAAAAACATAACTGATGCATGTGGCTTTTGAGAAAAGCGAAGAGCTAATGGCTATGTCAAAGTGCTTCACGATTACACACGTCTTTCTCATGCCTTTGAATTGAGGGTTTACTATGTGGCTTGAGGCTGGAAGAAAGTTGGGCAGATACACCCTCTTCAGGACCTGAAACACTATGGTTCACATCCATATCTACAGGCCCCACTGTGAGGCCTCCTGTGCTGCCCACAATCTGGACTTTGACGACTGCTCTGGGCACAGAAGGCTAAGGTCATAAAGGTGGATGGGTTGACCGCACTTTTGGTGTCAACTCTGCAGAGCCCTCACAGACTCCTTTCTAAAATGTACCCATACTCAGATTTACTCATCAGATTCCAGAGCCAGTTAGTCACTAAAGACTAACTGGCAAGCGCCTTTAGAAACTAATGATACCACTTCTCCTTTCTCCAGGGGATTTGTTTCCATTTGCATTTGGTCTATTTGACCTTCACAATAGTCCTGGAAAACAGAGAGATATTTTTCTTCTTTCCATTTTACAGACTAAAGAAACCAAGGCTCAGAAGTAAAGTCACCTGCTAAGGTAACAAGATAAGGAACAAAAAGAGAACTAGAGGACTTCCCTGGTGGTTCGATGTTTGAGAATCCACCAGCCAATGCAGGGGACACAGGTTCAATCCCTGGTCCAGGAAGATTCCACATGCCACGGGGCAAGTAAGCCCATGAGCCACAACTACTAGGCCTACATGCTCTAGAGCCCGTGCTGTGCAATGAGAAGCCCTTGGCCGCCGCTAGAGAGTAGCCCTCACTCACTACAAGTGGAGAAAGCCCTCGTGTGGCAAGGAAGACCCAGCTCAGTCAAAAATGAAAAAAAAAAAGATGCCCCCCTGCAGTCTAAATCCTTAGAAATTTAAAAGACATGTCCAAGGACAGAGGCCTATTAGAAATAACCAGAGCTCAAACACTCAAAGAAGTAGTCATTAGACATGCATACTTAAAACATTTTTTTAAGCTTCCTTCTATAACATGTATCTTTAAAAGATCCCATTTTACATAGAGAGCAAAGCTATATGACATTCCATTCTGTTTTCCCAAATAAACCCCTTCTTTCTGCCCCCAGCACTGGTTCCTTCTCTCTCACATCTACTGCACTTACTCTACAGTATCAATCAAAGCCTTCCTTCTCTCCTGATTCTCTTTCCAGTTTCTCCCATTTCTGATATTTCTCTCCTACATCCTCACCCTCCTGTATCGCATCACCTCTCTGTCCCATCTTAGCCCTGGTGAGCTCAGCTGGCTTCCTCCTAGCTCTGCACTCATTGGCCCCTCTATCAGACATCTCATCAATTCTTTAACCTCCTCCTCCTCCACCCATGCCCTTCCAAATCCCCTATTACATTCACTCACCCCTCCCGGCCTCCACCCTTGCCTCTCCTCTAGCCTCATGAAGTTACAACATGTTTCAAACTACCAAAATGACTAGTTATAAAATCAGATGCCCTCCCTGACCTAGCAGTTCCATCCCTAGTACACACCAACAGAAGGAGTTATGCATGTCACCAAAGGCAGGCACAAAAACGTCTGCTGCATGATTCATGACCACCAGAAACCGGAAGTAGCCCAAATCAACAGTGACACGGCTTCTAATGACTTCCTATAAAACAGTGAGAAAAACTCCTGCCACACACAACACAGATGAAAAACATAATGCTGAATGAAGAAAGTCAAACAAATCTACATTGTATGCTTCCATTTAGAGGCGTTCTAAAACAGGCACAACTAATCTGAGCTGCTAAAGTCAGCACTGGGGAGGATCTGGGAAGGACATGAGGGCGATTCTGGTAACATTCTATTTCTTGACTTGGGTGGTGGTTACCTGGGAAATCTTTGTTCATTTTGGGAAACCTCATGAAGCTGTACACGTATGATTTGCACACTTCTTTAGGTGTGCAACCCTTCAACAAAAAGCTCTGGAGGGGAGCAGGGCAGTCTGCACCTTGAGGTTTGCGGAACCTCAATTCCCCTGACCAGAGATTGAACCCAGGCCATGGCAGTGAAAGCCCAGAATCCTAACCACCAGGGAACTCCCCAAAAAGCTCATTTTAAAAAGGACACGCAACAAGGACCTACTGTATAGCACACGGAACTCTGCTCAACGTTACATGGCAGCCTGGATGGGAGGGCAGCCTGGGGGGAGAATGGATACGTATTTATGGGTCACTGAGTCTCCATGCTGTCCACCTGAAACTGTTACAACATTGTTTATCATCTATACCCCAAAACAAAATAAAGTTAAAACAAATAAAGACAATTATACAAAAGGGGAAAAAAAGACATGCAAATGAGCACAAGTGAAAGGGCATGACTGCAAGATCCAAAACAGCACTGCAATGACGGCTGCCCAAGTCCATGCGTCTACTGAACACCGCTGAATTGTACAATTACAACGGGTGAATTTCTTAACAAGTGAATTCTATCTCAATAAAGTTGCTAAAATATATACAGAAATAAAAAATACTGGGTGACCAGAATCTAAATTCTAATGAAGAGAAAGGACTTGGCTTAAGAGGAAATACAATAGGAGCTCAAAAAACAACTGCAGAATGGGGGGAACAACTGGATCCACCAAAACTGAACTCTTGAGAGCTGCACTACCTACCATCTCCTTGTGGGAAGGCTTAGTGACAGCTACAGACTACAGCTGCAGGCCCTGTGGGTTCAAATTGTGGCTACACTGCTTACCAACTCTAAGACCCTCAGCAAATTATTCTTTGTGCCTCAGTTTGTTTATCTGTAAGATGGGGATGATAATAACACCTACCTCAAAGGGCTGTTATGAAGGATAAAGGGGTTCATCTTCATATAGTAAGCACTAGTAAATGTTCGCAAAATACAATAATGTCCTTTCTCCTCAAAATAACAAAGTGGGCTTCTTGGGTGGGAAAGGGATGGATATGGGCCATTCCAGTGCTTTACCTGATGAAATGTGTACTTGAACAAAAGTGTCAAAAACTCCACCACAGGGAACTGGGAGTAGGACTCGATTCTCCTTAGGTGAACGCTCACAAAGAGCCGCAGAAAGTCAGTAAACTTCTCGATGTAGCTAGAGAAGACAAGAAGACAAAAGGCGACAGTGAGAAACGCAGTCACCTCCTTAGAGGAGAATTCAATTCAATCCAAATTTCTTCAGTACAAAACTATACAGATTTATAACATATTTTCAGTTAAAAATATAAAGGCCTGCAACAATTACCTACAGGTCAGGCAACCCTCCATTCCATTACCACCTGAAACACAGCAGAAAAGCAACTTTAATCCTCAGACACCATCTACTAAGGCATCTTATAAGCTAGCATCCTCACATTTGCTAACTCAGTGTGATGACCCAATTAAAGGGAAAGGAAATGGTACTGAAAAGGTCGACGGGCGGATCTGCTGTCATTTCAATGTGGCACGTCTGGAGGGCTGGTTTTCTTTGCTAAGAGGCCAAAATATTAAAACAAATGTGCTAAAAACCCCAAAACAAAGCAAGGCTATACAAAAGGCATGGCATCCAGGTAAGATCTATTCAAGCTTGCAACCGAATGTTCGGGTTTTTCCCCACCCTCTAGCTCTAGTGCTAATTAAACATAGCACATCCCAATCCACTCTAAAAAATTTCAGAAGTAAGGGAGGAGGGCTGTTCGAGCTGGACAAGACTCAGGGACAATTTAGTGATGCTTCATATTACAGATGAGGCCCATAGAGACAAAGTGACTGGCCCAAGGTCACTCAGCCAGCTCATGGAAGAATGGGACCACCATCCACTCCCAATCCAGTGCTCTTTTCTTTTCACATCACAGGGAGTTCCCAATTCATGTGTATTCAAAAATCATTTCACAGAGGAGTGTGGGTCACAGCTGTAAGGATAAGAGATGTCTGTTATTAAATACACAGCACGTCATCACTCTCACATTTCAGAAACTGTCATTATAAGCCCCTCAATACCAAAAGGTGATTAGAAAATGAGATGGGTGTACCTCCATAAATCACATTTCAGAGACTGATTAAAAAAAGGTAAACCTGGCCTTAGCCAAAAATTATGTTGGCTAAAAGCAATTCTGAAAGTCCTAACTGCAAGAAGCTGGCTTTTTTGTTTAAAGCAAAGATATATTAGATAATAAAGGGGAAGAAGACTAGTCCTGAGAAGAGCAAAACTGGCCCATCAATAAACGTCCCAAATTGCTTCTGGGACCTAGCACCTGAGGGTGACCAATCTGTCTGTGTGGCCGCCACACACAGGCAAGTTTATCTGAAGCTTTAAAAAAAAAATTACTTTGTTTGATAAGGATCATGGGGCCAGACACTTAAAAAACAGTAAGGCACCAATCAACTGTTCTTAGAGATGGGAAAGTACAAAAGAACTTCTCTCTGAAGCCTTCAATCACTCAGACTCAAGAGCAGGAACTCTTCATTCCTTGCTCTGCTTATTACATTTTGACGTGGTTATTCAAAGCTGTCAACCATTTTACTGCTCTTCAGGAAGCTGTACTCAATTCCCTACCACCCATAAAAGAAGAAAGAAAAGTCGTAGGTCATGTAACACACAATCTCATTTTATTTTCATCTCCAACTCAATTTTTAAAAAGAATACAGGCAAGACTGTTTGGCAGCTGACACTCAGATTTTATTTCACCTCATTTTCTTTCCCTTGCCCACCTTCTGGTACAGGTGCCAATGAGCAGTAGAAAGTTAGGGAAAAAAGCAGGAGAACAGAGGCAAGAAACCTGGGGTTAAGTAGCTCCTAAACAACTGAGAAAGGACTTAGCTGTTTAGAATTAGGGGGAAGGGACCCAAGAGCCGGGAAGCAAGCACACAGTATTGTTCATGTCACCTTTCTGCTTCCAGGCACCTCTCAGCTTTCACAGGGCAAGAGGAAGCACAGGATTAAAATATAAAACCAAGAGCACAAAAGTTACATGTGACAAAATCAGTATACATCATCCATGATGACATTTTTATACCACCCAAATGTAAGCCGTAACAGACATTAGACTAAAAGTAAAAGTCAAAACAACTGATATCTATTTGATGGCTGGTGTAAGCTGCTAGGTTAACTGTTAAGTTTTTTCAACCATATGAAGATACAGCCTTACTTAACCAAAGCTACAAAGGATATAAACATAAACAGTTGTGTGTTTGAAAGCTGATACCTTTGAATTCAGATAGAAAGCCATTATCAAATAATGCAAAATAAACCCACATATTACCATATCAGATTATGAGTTCCTTTGTGAATATACGAAGAAACTTTCACAGAAAGCTTGTTCATGATGAACCAAACCAAAATAATCTTACATACCAATTTTTTTCAACTTTAGAAAAACTTGTGAAACTTGCTAAATTTAAAAAGGACTAGAACTGTCTTGACTTTAGGCACTTGACTTTATATCCCACTGCTTACTCTAAGGAAAAGGAAATGGCTTAACCCTGCATAGCTTAACAACAAAAACAAACCACGGAAAATTAATTGAAATACTAACGACTTTTGCTCCCAGGCAATCTAGAAATATTTACTAATTCAATACAATTTATTTGCTTGAAACTTTCTGAATGGTCAACAAAATGTTCTTGATATATACGCTTCCAATCTTCCCTTGTTTTTACACAGAAGTAGCATCACATTAATGAACACTGTAACATTCATAAATGTTATCATCTCTAACGGAAATAAACAATGAGACTGTGCCTCAGCTCACTGTGGAGTCATCTGAGTTCTTAACAAAGACAGGTGAAGTGACTTTAGGCTGCTTTCAAGAGGACAGTAACCAAGAAACACAGATGTCTGCCCACAGGAACATCCCCCTCTCTTCTGAGGAAACCTTGCCAGCGGTGTAAACTTACAATTGTGACAACATCCCTATACACTGCACGACGTTCATTTGGGAAAAGTCAAACAGTGAGAACCAACAAGCAACACCAAGCGAGGAAAGGCGAGTGTAACTCCTGTACCTCCACGGGCCTCCTCTCCTGTGCTTGGCTCTGCCGGAGCAGCGGTCCCCGCTCCTGTACCACCTCAGACCTGCAGGCAAAGAGTGAGGAAGAGGGCGGACGAGGGAGGAAGGGAGGACAGGAGATGGACGGGCAAAGAAGACAACCAACCTGTACAATGTACAATCGCTTTTCCTCCTCAACTTATTTCCCTTAACCACCCGAGCCCTTGTGGCTAAGCTCAGACTTACTGGTACATACCTACCTCTCCATTCCTCACCAGGAGCCCCAGATTCTGAAACCAAAGAGGATTACGGACACTATGCAGCACAACGTGATCAACAGTCAAGGCCCGTTCTTGGGGCACAGCCGAAGCCACACCTGTTGTCATTACCTCTCATCGAGTTCTTCTAGCCTGCTCTTCACTGTGTGGGCATTGTTATCCTTGGTGATTTTCTGAAGGAGGTAGAAAGTCTGCTGGAACATACGCAGTAAGTACTCCTCAAATTCCATAGGCACACAGTTCTTGGACATGAGTTCATTGATGCAGGACATGGCCAGGACCCCCAGCCGGCCTCGCTCTTGACCCAACACACAGTTCTGGCTGCTGCCGTTAACTGATGCCATTTTTCTGGCCCGGATGTCACAGCCAAAGCGCGCAAAGTGGAAGATGGTGGTAAGGAGGGACGGGGTGATGCTGGCAGACAGAGGAATCCAACTGAAGAGATGGGCCAGGCACTCCAAGGCCAGGGAACAGATATACTCACTCTCCGCATCAAGAATGGGGATTGGCTGATTCAACAGTTTGGCTGAGCTAGGACTCTGCAACAGGTTACTCAGTAAGTCACCTGAAATACAAAAGACTTTAAGATACACGCCATCAAATCTCTTACAAACCAACTTAAGAAAGAATTCTCCTTAAAAAAACAAAAAAACAAAGCATTAGTACAAAGCAGAAGTTCTCAAAGTTTGGTCCGGGGACTCTTAAGAGTCCCCAGGAACTCCCTTTGGGGGTTCACAAATTCACAGTATTTTTAAAAGAATGCTATTTTCCCCTCTCATTTTTATTATCTCTCAAGTGTAAAACAGAGCTCTCCAGAGGCTACATTCCACTAGCAAGAAAAAGCAAAAGCTATCTATTATTAAGCTATATGTTAGAGATTTACAAACTATAAAATAACTCCACTCTAAGTAAAAATTTCTGATTGCTTTGGAAAGTTATTTTTTCATTAAGATATATTATTTGTTTATATGTACTGAGTTCAGTACAGTTACTTTTAAAAGAATTAATATGTAAATCGACTATATTCCAATAAAAAAAGAATGCAGGGGACATGCGTTCAAGCCCTGATCAGGAAACTAAAATACCCCATGCCTCGGGGCAACTCAGGCTACATAACCACAAACAAATAACCCGAGAGCCACAACTGCTGAGCCCGTGAACTCTAGAGCCCATGCTCCACAACCAGAGAAGCCCTCGTGCCACAACAAAAAACACTCATGCACGGCAACCAGAGACCCTACTCCCTCTCACCGCAACCAGAGAAAGCCTGTGACCCACAATGGAGAGCCGTCATAAAATCTTATAATGTTCTGAAATGTGCACAAATATAACAGTAGTACTATTACAACAATACACTATAAAACCAAGATGAATTTATATATAATGACACCTCCCAAAAAAGGATTAATAAATATTTCTAAATTTTCTCAGTTTTGATATCAATAGATAAAACTCATAAAGCTCTTTGAGGACCTCAATAATCCTTAAGAGTACAGAAGCTGAGGGTGGGTCAAACAGGCTGAGAGCAGTAAAAAGGTACAAACTTCCAGCTGTAAGATAAATAAGTCCTGGGGAGGGGATGTGATGTACAGTATGGTGACTATAGTTTACAATACTATATTCTATATTTGAATGCTGCTCAGAGTATAAAGTAAGTTTTCATCCCAAGAAAAGTATTTGTAACTATGTGTGGTAATGGGTGTTAATAGATTTACTGTTGATAGATCAGAATGTGGTGATCATTCTGCAAAATATATACTAATTATTATGTTATGCACCTAAAACTAACACTAACAGTGTTACATGTCAGTTATATTAAACATCTCAATTTAAAAAGAGAGAGGGAGAATAAACAGGCCCGAGGACCAAAAATTTAAAACAACTGGGCTAGTCAAGGTGAGGTCTGTGGACCTGCATCAACATAACCTGGGAGCTTGATACCAAGATGCCAATGATGGTTATGACACCATCAGAGACACCAATGATCAGGCACCACCCACTCCCACTGAGCCAGAACCTAGGAGGGTGAGGAAGCTGTGCTTGTACCAGCTCTCCAGGTGATTCTTATGCTTGCTTACTAGTTTTGAGGAGCACTGAACTAAACACCAAAGGAAATCACACAAAATGAAACTGGGGGTGGAGAGATGCCTATAAAACGATTTTAGAAAAGACAAAAAAAAAAGACATTCAGTAACTATAACAAGAAGTCTTCCTGAAATAAAGATGAGACTTTATAAAATAAAAAGGCTTATTCTACCCCAAGAAAAAAAGTAAGGAGTAAACAATACAAAAACTTTAGGAATAAAGAAGGAATGAAGGCAACAAAAGCGTATACACAAGGAAGAAAGCCCTGAATCCAGATTCACAGTGACATTCAAAGCCAAAAGCAGAGGCGCGCCGTCGCAAGTTCTGGGCCAAAGAGTGACTTAAGCCCAAAGGCCTCCTTTCAAACATGCAAACATTCAAATAATATATCGACAAATTCCTAGGGAGAATAATGAACAAAGAAACCACGTAAATAAAGAGATAAACAAAAATGAAGAATTACGGAATGGAGAAGCTGTGGCAAAGGGAGTACTGGATTAAATATAGAATCAAGACTAAACAAATGGAAGAATTATAGAAGGCTGTGCTAGCTAACTTTCTTGTCTTTCACAAGCATTAAGTCTCAAAATATATGGACTAAAATTAAAACATGTAGTCAGAAATTTGTTTTCATAATCTTTTTTTTCCTTATCCTTGGAGATATCTTTTACAAACTAATATTCCTCGTGGAAAAACGTCTCACAGTCAGCAATTACTTCCATTTAGTACTTTCTGTTAAATTCAAGTAAAACTAAAATTTAAAAGCCTTTATCAAAAAATAAAAATAGGACTTCCCTGATGGTCCAGTGGTTGAGTATCCACCTGCCAATGCAAGGGACAAGGGTTTGACCCCTGGTCCCAGAAGACTCCACATGCCGCAGAGTAACTAAGCACGTGAGCCGAGACCACTGAAGCTTGTGTGCCTAGAGCTGTGCTCCGCAACAAGAGAGGCCACAAGAATGAGAAGCCCAAGCACCACGACGAGGTGAAGTTCGGGCATAACAATGAAGACCCAGGAGTCCAAAAATAAAAAATAAGTAACTTTTCTTTAAAAAATAAATAAATATATGTGTTATGATGCCATTTTGTCCTTTTATTCAGGACAAAATTATTTTATTTACTCTATATCTATGTAGAAAGAGAGGTCTGAAATGATGCTATATCTGGAAGGTGGAATACTGGATAAATTTTTACATTTTAAATATTTTTTTACCTTAGCAGCAGTTTTCATATTTTGGGGTCTTAGAAGTCTTTACACTCTTAAAAATCATTGAAGACACCAAAAACATGTTTATATTGGTTATTTCTATTGATATTTGTCATTAGAAATTAAAACTGGAAATTTTTCAAATATTTAATTCATTTAATAATAATTAAGCCTATTTACCTGTTATCATAAATAACGTTTTTAAACAAAAAAGATTATATTTTGCCCTATAAAACGTTAACGTGAAAAATAACACTGTTTTTACATTTTTGGAACTCTCTTTACTCTGTGGCTTAAAGGAAAATGAGGCGCTTCCCTGGTGACTCAGATAGTAAAGAGTCTGCCTGCAATGAAGGAGATAAAAGTCTGACTCTGGGGAATGGCTACCCATTCCAGTATTCCTGACTGGAGAATTCCATGGACAGACGAACCTGGCAGGCTACAGTCCACTGGCTCGCAGACAGTCAGATACGACTGAGTGATTATCACACTTTTGAAAGAAGACAGCTAGATTCTCTCATCTGCTTCTGTACTCAGTCGGTTGTACTGTGTTGTTTTACTGACATATATGAAGAGAATCCAGCTTTACAGATAATAAAACTGAAAGAGAATGAAGTATTTTAGTGGCCTTTTCAGATAATGGCAGCTACTCTAATAATAAAATTTGAAAAGCACCGATTTCTTAAAGGTTAACTGCAATGCAGAATCTGAACGAACCTGTTTTTCAGTACACTCATAAGAGTGAGAATAAAAATGACAAACCATGTCTCAACAATTTTTATGAAAACATGGTTGACCTCTGGGACCCTGAAAGGGTTTGGGGGTGACCTCCACAGGTCCCCAGACCTACTGAGACCTGCCACCTTATATTAATGTTGGATTAATATGAACAGAGTAGTTAACCTTTCTCAGCCTCAATCTCCTCAGCCATTAAAATGAGGCTTTTGTGATTTATTAATAAGGACTTTAATTTCCACTGTTAAAACCAGATTAAACAGTTGTCCCCTGGCATCTATTCTGAAAGGTATTTGCTGGTTTCTGTTCTGAAAGAGCTGCATCCGATACCAGATGAGACTCATTGTGATCTCAGCTACCCAAGCTGATAATCAGAAGACCTGGCTTCAGAGAATAATGCAGAAGGATATTCAAGAAGAATCTGCAAACATTTCAGTTTGTTACTGGATTAATTATTTTGATTGCTGTGGTGGCTATCCACCTGAGTCACACAACCTACTCTCTATCAATGACTATTTCTGGTATTACTTCTTTCATCATGGAACACGGAACATGGATCATGGAACAGCCGTTTATAAAAGATGCCAAAGTCAAAGGAAATCACCATTACCCAACTCTTAAAATTATCAGAGCATTTATCAACCAGGATCAAACTAAGGCTTTAGCAATGGAAGAACCAATCAGCACCACCTCAGTATGATCTTAAATTACACCCAGACATCTTTGGGACCCTGGGCCTTTTTTAAAGCCTCTTGAACCTTCTGGAAAAGAAATAAATTCTGGCTTTCAAAACAAAAAAGGCGGCCCTATTCTTCAGCTCAGAATTTTTCCAGAATGGGATTCCAGGGGGATTTAGAATAACTAAAACACAGATAATTTAGGCATTTCCCCCATGTTCCTCAGTTAGAGGCAGAGTTGAAACTAAAACCCAGGTCTAGCTAAAACTAAGGCTTTGGGCCTTAGTATTCCCAAAGCCTATGCTCCTTCCCAGAAGCCAGGTCAGGAAAGATTATGCAGCCAGGAAAAATGAACAGTCAGAAAACTAATGTTCAAATATAGAAAAGTATAGAAGATCTAAAGTCATATGTAAAACAGTGTGTGTCCACCATGACCGAAACTACAGAAAAGATACCGGCACAAGGACAACGACTGAACAGGATTATGCAAAGGTAAACACAACCTACTGATAACGATACAGGACGATCTCTGATTTTTCTCCCCTGTCAAAACAAGTATCTTTTAATGTTGTTTCTCGGTAAAAATATTTTACTCAACTCTCAATCTTCAGGGGAATTTTAGTAAATCAAAGAAGAGTTTATAACAAAACTGTTACTTGAATCCCAGTGTAGGAGTCACCACAGAACAGATACACTGCTTCATGCTGCAGCATTTCCAAAGCAAAGCTAAGGCTTTACAAGCTACCTCCTTGATTATACAAAAACCTGTCAGTGACCTCCTCGTCCCTGAAATGGGCCAGGCACCAGCAGCAACAGGTACCCAGCCCCAAAGTAATATGTGAGCTACTCTGGGGCATTTACTAACTTGGGAATACCTCAGACATGGTTGGAACACTTGTAAATGGGCTTTTATGAAAAGATCTCCTCAGCTTCTTCATTTTCTTCCTTACTGAAATTCCACGTTTTCTATTCCATTCTACCTTTTCTAGGTGTTTCTCAGCCTCAGCACTACTCACATCTGAGGTTGGCTAATTCTTTGTTGTTGTTCTATGTATTGTAGGATATTTACCAGCATCCCTGGCCTCTTCACCAGATGCCAGTAATGCTCTTTTTCTTTTAAAAAAAAAAAAAAAATTTCTCCACAATGCCAAATATCCCCTGCAGGGCAAAACCACCCCAACTGAGAACCTCTGACCTAACTGTAGCCTCAGTCCAGTAAAATGAGGAGGAATTCTTTTCAAGAAACCCTTGGAAGGAGGAAACAAGATCATAAGAGTTGTGATAACAAGTCCCATTTTTCCTACAGGTGAGAAGATATGCAAGTGCATGAACCTGTGCAACTTGTAAAGAATTTGGGGGAAAAAAACAGGAAGGTATAAACTGCTCACAATCAATTCAGGCCCTCTAGGACACCTTTACCTAAAATCTTTCCATCGACAGCATATGTACAGGTCTATATTTAAAACTGGGCTTCCCAGGTGGCTCCAGTGGTAAAGAACACGTCTGCCAATGCAGAAGACAAATGAGATCTGGCTTCAATCCCTGGGTCAGGAAGATGCCCTGGAGGAGGGCATGGCAACCCACTCCATTATTCTTGCCTGGAGAATCCCCATAGACAGAGGAGCCTGGTGGGCTAGAGTCCATAGGGTCGCACAGAGTCAGACACGACCGAAGCAACTTAGTCATGACTGAATGCACGTATTTAAAACTAAACACCATGTGGGCAAGGACAATATGGCCCCTTAATTTTTACTACAGAACAATCAAAGCTAGTTCAAAACTACAGTATTTATGTAATTCCATTTTGGCCACTTCTTCCCCACCCCCAAGCGAGGACAAGAGGAGAGTAACTAAGGAAGAGGGCTGGGGCTGCACGAGTACAGAAGGAAGCTGAACCGCAGCATGCAGATGGGGCACACCCACCTCCCCTCCCTCGCTCCCCAGAGCACGTCGCTCTTCTACGAGCACATCCAAGGGCAGAGAAGGTAAACTGAGTAAGCGTCAGAGCCAGGACTCCACCCGGGAAGGAGGAGGCGGGCAGAAGTGCTGAACATTTGGTACTGAGACAGCAACTCAGGAGACAGTGCACCTCAACTTGGAATGATGGTTCACATCACTGCAACCCTCCACTGGTGATGTGACCTCTGGCAAGTTACCCCCCACCACCACTATGAACCCCAGCTTCCTTTTTAGTAAATGAGCTATAAAACCACCATTGACTTCACAGGATTATGGCCTGGTGAGGTGAGTTTAGGAGATGAGTCAACAATTTGGGGGAACTATTCTGAGAAATTCAGAAAAGGCAATGGCACCCCACTCCAGTACTCTTGTCTGGAAAATCCCATGGACGGAGGAGTCTGGTAGGCTGTGGTCCATGGGGCCGCCAAGAGTCGGACACGACTGAGCCACTTCACTTTCACTTTTCACTTTCATGCACTGGAGAAGGAAATGGCAACCCACTCTAGTGTTCTTGCCTGGAGAATCCCAGGGATGGGGCAGCCTGGTGGGCTGCCGTCTATGGGGTCGCACAGAGTCAGACACGACTGAAGCGACTTAGCAGCAGCAGCAGCAGCAGCATTCTGAGAAATTAACTACATATACTCGTCAAAACTTTTTCTACCTCCATACTGTTAAGAGTAGTTGTTGCAGGGACTAGTCCCTGGGTTTTATTCTTTCAAAATGATCAGACAGAAAATGGTATTACAAAAAAGTATATGAAAAAAGAGACCAAAAGCTCACAGGGCCAAGTCTGATGGGCAGTTGGGCAGGGCAGTGAAAGTCTGGCAGGGACTGCTCACAGAGTGTGTTTAGGAATTATCTGATCTACTCACTGGGCCCCACAGTTTCTCAGAAGGAATTTCCTCCATAAAACTGAACTAATAGTCAAGACAGCTAAAGAATTTTCTAGAAGTTTTACCACTTAACTGGGTCTTAAGGGCACAAAGGCAGTTAAGCAAAACAGAAGTTGATTAAATCATCAGTATTGCCCAAACAGTGAAGCAAGACCTGATGACTTCACCTGCAACTGTCATAAAGAGAAAAAGAGTTAACAAGTGAACATGTAATTCTTTTCCCCTTGAAGAGGAAGTGTGCCAGCTTAAAAATTTACTTAACTCCTTGGTCCATCCTCCCACTAGTCTCAATTATTTTGCTTTGTCTCAAATACTACAATTCAAAACTTCAAAAACTGTAATAGTGCCTAAGAGGCAACTCTCAAAAAGTATGCATCATATTTTAAGGTTTTATTTATATGGAAATGTTAACTGAGTTCTTATCTTATTTCACCTAACCTCATAAACAAAACCTAGGCAAGCATTTATTATTTGTATTATCTAATATTACCCAACCTGACCTCCAGAAAATAAGTCTATCAAAGTATAAACTGAGTTAGCTCAGAACATGTACCTAAAGAAGTCAACTAAAACTCACAGCTTTTGGTACTGGAAAACAATCTCAGATAAACAAGTTTTACTAAAGTAAACTGCTGCTATTCACTTAGCCATGACACTAAGCTAGCATTCAACCATCTAAAGAACTGACTTTAGCAAATTTCTATTGAAATGAGATTTTATTTTTTGCCACACCTCGAGGCTTATGGGATCTTACCAAGCAGGGGCTGAGCCTGGGTCCTCCGCAGTGAGAGCAGAGTCCTAACCACTGGACTGCCAGGGAATTCCCAAAAGGTCAAATTTTAAGATCAGCCAAATTGCAAGAGATTTCAAGGTATCTATTCATAAAATCAGATCTCTCCATCTTTGCAATTTCTTTAATTATTTAATATTTCAAAATATTAATCTGCTAAGTCACCTCAGATATCCACTTTGAAAATGAATGTTTGCCACCAAATAAAAATAAAATTCAATTTCTTATAGGCTTCTAATATCCTCTAGAACTCTGTAACAGTTTTTATCTAAGAAGTATGACAAAAGACTCTAACAGTTTTTAATCCAAGTATGATAAATAGAATTGGAATAAGTTAGTAAACTGTGAGCAGTCCTCAGAACTTCAATTACATTTTCAATTCAACCTCTATATATTTTCAATTCTACAGTAACTGCAAGAATTTCAACTTCCACATATTAACAACAGGCTACATGAAACCACTAGAGCTTAGAGCTGTCCAATTTCAACAGCCTATTTCCTTGAGGTAGAAGAGAAAGATGAGGAAACATTTCTCATTAGCCACATCAACCTTTACAGTAGAGGAAGAAGTGTGCGCACTTCACAGGATGTACTCTACTTGAAAAGCATTTGTGATCACTTGGTGTAAACAGAAGCCGTTTAGAAACTAAAAGTTCCTGCTCAGACACAATTTCCTCTTTCCATCCATCCTTGAAAGGAGCCATTTTTAGGTGAACTGCACTCTGACTTTCGAAACAGATATTAATACTAGGGACAATACTAAGCCACCAATAAACTATTCAATGGGCACTGTAAATACATCCACACTGTATCAAATGAATCTGAACTGAAGTAAGGTGTGCTGATCTCTACATGCTGGACCCCAATCCATCCAGACCAACATGACTTTTCCCTGAGCCCATGGAGAAGAAAACACTTTACAGGCTCATGCCAGCTCCTTCAGGCTGCCACCCACTTCCTATGACCTGACCCCTGCAGGCCTGCAGAGCAGACCTGTCATGCCCACAGGTTCATACCAACCTCAGCAGGAACCACACAGCCAAGGAATTTAAGAAAAAGGAAAAAGAAAAGGCCAGGAGGGACAGCAGTCATAGTCTGAAGGTCCCATCTCCCTGATGGGCAAGGAAAAACAAACTATGTTGTTCAGAATATTATATTAGAAAGTACTTATAAGGAACTAAGAAGTAAGAAAGACAGCTACTCAGAGGACAAGGGCAGAGAGGCCAAAAATAGATTAAGGAAGAATCTACATCTGTATATGGCACAGATAAGCATTTGTTACCCTGTTGAGACCCCCAAACGCAGTTAAAAAGAGGAACACGTGTGTGCTGCAGACCATACCGCTTTCTCCTGAGGTCGGGGATGGTGGTGGGGTGGCAGCAGTCACGCTGTGTTTGTCCCAGACAGTCTCCAAGATACCTGCCAGGAAAGGAGACACTGAGTTGAACAGAGAAATAAAACTCAACATATAAAAGTCAGATTTAGAAAAATGATGTATTGATATCTCTTTTAAATATATCAGTATTTAAAAATCTGTCCCTCTCTCCAGCTGCTTTTTCTGAACACCACCACTGGATATTCCAAACTCAATGTATTTTCTCCCACAAAGCGGCCACCAATCTTCTCAAGTTCCTCACCAGACGTAAGTGCCATCCCACGCAATCTCGGCATAGGCCTTTGCTCTCCAAATCTGGCCTCACCTGCACCCCACGCACAGGCTTCACCACGCTGCACTGTTAGTTGTTCCTTCATCATGTGACCTCCTTCTCAATCTCTGACCTGCTCTCCGCCTTCCAATCCAACCTGACCTTTCACCAGACTAACTGCTACCTATCTGTCAGAATTTCACTCAGCTGTCACCTCCTCCAGGAAGTCTTCCCTGCTCAGTTTTGCCTGCACATGAAACATGACTACCATAACTCTTACTCTTAACGCATTATCTTTCTCTGCTAGTAGCGCACACACTACAAGAGGGCAGGGACTATGTTTCAGCACTCTTCGTATCTCCTTACAGAACCTGGTACATAATAAGATCATAAAAGCTTTCGAAAACATTTTGTTCTCAAAACATTTAATATTACAACGTGGAAAACTTTGAACATATCATGCTAAGTAAAAGAAGCCAGACATAAAAGATCATGTATTCTGATTCCATTTTTGTGAAAAGTCTAAATAGGAAAATCCATTGAGAGGTAACAGGGTCGGGGGTGACAAAAACATTCTAGACAGCGCGCTAGTAGTGCAGCCTTGTGAGTCTGTTAAAAATCACTGAGCTGTTACACTTTAAAATGGTAGATTTTATGATACGTGAATGACATCTTGATTCAAAAACGTCAATGTCCACACAAGTAGGACACAGATATCAGACATGACACAGAAAGTTAACATCTAATTGCGGGTGTCAATAAATATCCTTCAATGAATAAATGCTCTGAGGTCTGGGTTTCCTCCTAGAGATTTGGGGAAGGATGAGGGGGCAGGGGGCGGGGGGAGTGACAAGTTTAGTTTTTAATCAAGCACTCTGACAACCAATTTTAAGTGCCCACCACATGCTAACCACTTCTGTTAACACATGCCAAAAAAAATAAAGTTCCTAGACATCCAAGAAGCAGCCTGGGTCAAAGAGCTAGAAATAAAACCCTTCCCTTCCCTACACTATCTTCTCCAGCAGCATGGCTTGGCCTCATCGCCTGGCACAGCCCAGAGCCACAGGTGTCTCGGAACCCGCAGGTCCACCCGTAGCTCAGCAGGCATGGCCTTCACCCTGCTGCCCTCAAGACACCGGGGCTCCACTCTCTTCCTTGCCGTCCTCTCTCATTCTGCAGTTTGCTTTCTATTTGTTGTTACTCTTCGCTCATCATCACAAGGCTCTAGTACAACAGACCAGATGACAAAACAAACGCCATATACAGCTCCAACCTGGCGCACTGAGCTCCAACTCCACACCTGGGCTCACTTCCCTGCTCCGTATTTGAAACATTCACATCTTCCTCCTCCAACTTCTAGTGATTTAAATTCAAATTGTCTTAAATAAAGTGCCTGCCACCTGCCTTACTTTTAATGCAGTCATCAGTATTTCAGTCACCTTCCCATGACCCGGTCTGTATCTCATTAATCACAGCTATCATCAGGTTCAAGTAACGGGAGACTTTAAAAGGAAAATAAATTACAAACATTTTTTTTTAGTTCCTCCCATGTGCCAGACACTGGGCTGGGTGCTGGGACTACGGCATCACATTCTTTCTGTCTTCACGCTCCGTCTCGGTAATAGCTAAAGCTCAAGAACTCTGAGTTCCAGGGCCACACTCGGGCGTCTGCAGGCAGAACTCTGCCTCCTGGCGCCACCCAGCCACTCACCTGTCAGCAGCCCGAGCACCGTCTGCACCTGGTCCAGCAGGAGCTTCCGCAGCTCCTCCTTCCGAGCCACGCTGAGGTCCTCACGGGGACAAGCCAACTCTTCCGAAGTTGTCTTCAACATGATCAGCCCGAGGGGAGTTGTCACGGGGGACTGGATCAACTGCCAGGAAAAAGTCAGCTCTGAGCAGAGTGTCTGGCTAATTAAGGCACAAAGAAGGCTAACTAATGGTAAACCAGCTAAGGACAGTTGTTCCTTGGTATCCTCAGGGGGCTGCTTTCAGGACCCCTGTGGATACTAAGGCAAAAAAAACAATCTTTCAGATGGTTTAATCAGAAGATGATATAATGGTGAAGTTGATTCCAGAACCAGTTTGATCTTGTTTACTCATACCTGAAGAAATTTATCATCATTATCAGAAATGTCAGCAATGGAGCACCAATGGTTTTTGACATGGCTTTCATGCCTCTGACTGGTTGTCATGCAAGGATAAGCAGAGAATAAGACAACTGGAAAGAATTTTAAAGATCACTTAGTCCAATTCTCACATTTTACAAGGAAAGAAATGGAGTCTCACAAAAGTGGCAGGAGTTGCTAAAGTCAAGGTAATTTGGAACAAAAATCACCACCTCCTGGTTCAGTGTCCCTTCCACAAAGGGGTGTTTCAAAGCCATGAGGACTGCAAAAGGTGAAAGGAGTCATTTATGAAGGGTGGGCAGAGGGAGGTAGTGGGGAAGAGAGGAAGACAGCTACCCTTTTGGAATCTCCATGAGCACCTGACCTAAAAGGGCTCTTCCAAATTCTCATTTACAATCATTAATTAAATCTCATGGGCAGACAGGTAATGTCTGTTCTTCATCAAAGGAAATGATCCCGCAGGCACTGTCTCGCGCCAGGGGTCATCCTCATTGCTGCCGACAAGACTCGGCTCTCTGTCTGCCTCACGTTCCATTGCTGCTTCACACAAGACACACCACTGACCAACCCACAAAGGCAACCACTCAGACCCCCCACTTCCGGGTCCTTTCCATCTCCGTGGACTTCCCGGCTCCCTCTTAGAGAACATGGAGAGTAACCACAAGTTCTTTCCAACTTGGAGAGAAGGCAAGTGTGTCAGAGAGCCAGCAAGCCTCTCACCTCTTAAGCCCCAACTCCAGGCTCCTGCCTGCTGCCCTCCTCAGGTCTTTTGCACGGTTATTCCCTCTGCCTACAACACTGTTCCTGTTCCCTGGATGCCTACATGACTCCCTCCATCACCTCCACTCAGGTTTCTGCTCAGATGTCTGCTTCACAGAAATGGCTTTCAGGATTATCCCTCTAAATAATACCCCTGATATTTCCTCCTCTTCACCCGATATTTAGTTTGTGCACAATACTTTTATTAACTACCTGAAAGAAGTTATTTGCTTATTATTTGCTTATTGCTTACTGACACTTCCCCCTTGGGATTATAAACTCCATGAAGGTGGCTATTTGTTCACTACTATATCCCCCCATAGGAGAAGGCAATGGCACCCCACTCCAGTACTCTTGCCTGGAAAATCCCATGGACGGAGGAGCCTGGTAGGCTGCAGTCCATGGGGTCACTAAGAGTCAGACATGACTGAACGACTTCCCTTTCATGCATTGGAGAAGGAAATGGCAACCCACTCCAGTGTTCTTGCCTGGAGAATCCCAGGGATGGGGGAGCCTGGTGGGCTGCCATCTCTGGGGTCGCACAGAGTCGGACACGACTGAATCGACTTAGCAGCAGCAGCAGCAGCAGCATATCCCCCCATGACGTGCTTAGTTATTCGTATTGATACGTGGCTGGTATTCAGAAAACAGTTTACTAAATGCATGCATCTGGATGTTCCTAGTGGTCCAGTGGTTAATAATCTGCCTGCCAACGCAGAGGACACAGGTTCGATTCCTGTTTCGGGAAGATTCCCACATGCTGTGGGGCAACTAAGCCCATGTGCCACAACTACAGAAGCCCAAACAGCCTAGAGCCCGTGCTCGGTAATAAGAGAAGCCACGGCAATGAGGAGCCCACACATCGTCACCTAGAGAGAAGGCCTCACTCACTGCAACCAGAGAAAGCCTACATGCAGCAACAAAGACCAAAAATAAAACGTTAAATGCTAATCTCAGAAAAAAAATTTTAACCGATGCATGAATTTTCTTTACAATATCAACGCAATAAATCTCTAGACACATGAATCACCATACAAAACAAAATAGTACTGAGTGAAGAACTGCTGTGCCACTTTGAGAGGTAATCTGAGAAAAGCAAGATGGATGCTGCTGCTGTTTTTTTTAATTGCTGTATCATTCAAATGGTTTGTAGGGAGAAGCAGTCAAACATTAGAAAGTGCTACTGTTCAGGAAAATTCTGAACCTGTAGTCACTGAGACTATAACCAATTTTCAAAGACTGTTATTGCTATAATCTGTACATGATACCCATTTTCTGCACACCCAAGACTGCCTCAATAATATAAAAACACTTCCAACTTTATCACAGGAGTCAAAGAATGAAAGCATCTCCCCCTTGGCTTTTAGGGCCCATCTATTCCCTGATGATTTCCAAATCCTGAACCCAGATCCACATTTCCTAATGTCTCACTTGATGGACGCAGAAGCAACATACAAATCTTAAGTGTATTCTCTGCGAAACTGAACACACCATCTTCTACCCAAACCCATTTCCTCCTCCTCCATCCCTGGCCTGGAAAATCTACCATCTGAGCCAGAAACCTGGAAGGCAGTCTAGCTTCCTCCTCCCCCCATCCTCACAACCCAGTCCCTGCCCAAAGCCTCGTGATTCCGCCTCCTCCGCTCCCCACCAAGGTTCACCAGGCAAGCCCCAGCTCGGCTGAGGCCCCTCAGTTCACTCGATGTCTCCAGCAGCAGCCTTCCTAGCCTCCATTCCTACCTCGCCCTTCTGCCACCCAGAGTTCACACTGTTGCTAGAACCGTCACTCCAGCATAAAACTGTGACCACATTGTCTCCCTTTTCCAAACTTTTCCTCAGTCCTCAAGAAAGGACTGTGAATCAAACACCGATGCCCTCTGCGAGAGCAAGGCCCTTCCTGCCCTGGCCCTGCCCATCAGCCCAGCCTCTAATTCTACCACTTCACCACCTCGCATCACCAGCAACACTGGAAACTCAACACTCAGCTCCATGAGTCTAAATGCCGTGTCACCACCACACTCTGCATACTCCACTGCTGTCGTTACATATTGTGGGGTAATTATTACTTGCACAGCAATCTTCCCACTAAACTATAACTTCATCCTGGCACCCAACACCTAGAGCGGCACCCAACAGGGCTTCCAATATTTGCTGGACAAAATTTCACAAGAGGTTAGCACAGCAATTGGGGCTCCCCATCCCCCACCTTCTCCACTGCACCAATGTACAACCCATCTGGAGAACAAAGCTTAAGGGAATGAGCTAATCAACCCCACAGAGCCCTCACCACTGCAGGTCTAAAAAAGTCTTAAAATGCCTCTTCCAGACAGAAAAGAATCACTCCTACAAACAAATTATTTGCAAGATCAAGTTTCCCTAAGTATCTCCTTACCTGTAAAATGTTAGTAAAAAAGTCATGGTAGAACATGGGCCAATCTTGACGGCCAATGTCAACAATCACTTTGCAGAGCTTATTCCGGATGAAGTAAGGTAAGGTTTTGTGGTGAGCCAAGAGGAGTTTGGGCAGGCAGCTACGGATTTCCATCTTATCCTGAGATGGGACCCCAAGCCACATTTTATTGATCAGGTTCTGAAAAACAAGCACACGTCTTTTAAGTTAACAATCTACTGCTGGCTAAGTGGGAAAGAATCCACCTGCCAATGCAGGAGACACAAGTTCAATCCCTGGGTCGGGAAGATCCCCTGGAGCCAGAAACGGCAACCTACTCAAGTATTCTTGCCTGGGAAATCCCACGGAAAGAGGAGCCTGACAGGCTACACTCCATGGGGTCGCAAGAGTTGGACACGACTTAGCAACTAACACAGAACAAACTGACTTTCATCCCACAGCAGCTGTCTCCCTCAAACAAGAAACTCGGCTTTCAAACAAAGGCTTGGAGCAATTTGGCAATGACAATAATAAAATATTCAAATTCTATGATACAACAACTTCATTTCTGGGAAAACTGGCAACATAATCTAATGGAAACAAAAAAGGGCAGGTACAAAAACTTTCGATTACACTATTGTCTCTGTTAAAAAACAATGGCAGAAACAACTGTAACGTAGGGGCAGGAGAACAGTTTGGTGAGTAAAGGTACGATCACTTACAGGAATATCACATAAAGGCAAATGTAGGGAGGGAGGGGCCGAGTGCACGTGGCATGAGCAATGTGATCTTATAATTACATTTTTTTAAAAAAGTATGCACTGGAAGACAACGATTGGAAGAGAGTCAACATAAATGAAGATTTCTGTGGTTGGGATGGTATAATGGTAACATTCCTCCTCCCAAACTGCTTTTCTTTCATTATCTCTTTTAAATAATAACAGGGAAGAGAAAATTATATGTTATGACAGAAGACCTCCCAACCTTACCCCATCTTACCTTCTGGAGTCAAGGAGAGAGAATCCTGACAAAGGCAGCACGTGGGAAGAAGTCCCTGCGCTTATTCCCCAACCATGTACACATCAAAAGTGAAGTCCAGCGCCAAGGACAAGGCAATGTGACTACAAAATACTCTTCAGAATAGTACAGAAGTATCTGACAACTTACCTCAAAAACCGTTAAACTGTACATCATTACATAGTCGTTCCTAGTGCTGGAGAGAAAATACAGGCAGAATCTCCAGGCTCCTATTTGCTGAGCAAAGTTATTAAGAAGTTCCTCTGGAAAAGTTAAACAGCAACAAAAAAAGCTATGAAAATACATGAAATTAATACAAGGCTGGGTTGTCCTATTATTTTTTTAAATGCCTCTCTCCACACAAAGCAATGACACCAAAAAAAAAACAAAAAACAAAAAACTACAATATCCAGCTGACTCTTTAAGATAGAAAGGACAAAGCATACAATATTTTTCTGACCCTAAGGTGACCATGAACACTGAGTCTAAAATACCAATAAATAACCTAGCTATGGACACTTTCTTAGGCAGAGAAACTTTCACTGTTGAAGTGCTTAACCTAGTGAGCGGATAGATAACTGTAAGAATATCATTTTTGCCTTATAAATGATGGCTGATTGGTAACTTACTTCCTCTGGGGTACAGCTATACACACATATATCTAGATAGATAGAAAGATAGATTAAGATAGATATATCCACGCCACTCACTCAACACTATTCTTACATACAATTACACACACACAATGACAGCTAGAATAAGAAAAGAAAAATTAAGACTAATGTTATAAATACAGGACTGGAAAAAATGGAAGAGAATTCAAGATGGCTAACTCCCTTCATGTGAGTTGGTTTTATTTTAAAACACCACCCAAAGAGTTGGAAGTCGGTAAATAAAGAGTAGCAACCATGGGAGTTTCCAGGAACCCTGTCTACCTCAAATCACTTGGAAATGGTTTTCTTCCTCCTGAGGCTGCTGGACAGACAGCACCATTAAGAGTCTATCACCGTGCTTCGAGACATGCTGCCCATAAGTCATATTTTATGCTGTGTGTGTCATAAAATATAACACAAAGTGGGTAAAAATACAAAAGCTATGACCCCGAGAGATTCTCAAAATCCCCTGGAAAAGCAGCGAGCACAGCAGCCCATCCTGATCCTACAGTCACTGCTCTGCCAGCGCCCCACCACTGAGGCTAAATGCACCAGGGCAGCCTCATTACAAATCCCAGAGAAGCAAGCGTATGGTGCCTTCTTACAATAATCAGGCAAACCTTCCATGTACCCCAGAGGTGAAGTCCAACCAGAGACAATAACCTCTGACTGGAAATGAGGAGCTCTGGGCTCTGTTCTAGACTCTATCACTAACCCGCTGAGTCTTAGCCCAAGTGAATCCCTGCTCCTCATTGATGCTTCAGCCTTCTCCACTTTTAAAAATGACCAATCTGTCTCCAGAGGCTCCCTGCTATCAGCTCTGTCTCTAGAGCACTAATAACACATTTCTGGTGGAGGATGGGTGGGGCCCCTATAATAAAAGGTCTCCCTCCTTTTCCCCACCTAGCGTGGAAAGACTGTAATTTATTCTAAGATATCAAAAAAGAAGCAAGAAGTGGTTGCAGCCCACACACTCAAATAAAGCTACGGAGACTAGGTACAAAGAGAACTGAACTAAGGCATGCCTGTTACTGAGCCCCCGGATTCCCTTTAGCCAGCATTTAAATTAGACATTTGTAGCATCTGGTTATTTAAAACTACTTTAAAATCAGATTAGAATACAAACATGCTAAAATGATACCACTTTTAATGCATGAACACTGAAGATGAATAACATTTGCACTACAAACTGAAATTTAAGAGAAAAACAAAAACATGTCCATTATAAGCTAAAAACAGGACTACAGAGAAATCTGTGTTGGAATATATAACAGAGTGATTTAAGGGAAAGATCCTTCACCTCCTTTGGTAAAAATCACCAATGATGTTTTTACTGTAAGGTACTTTGGTAGCATAAAACTAATAAGGGGCTCACTCTGGGAGCAGGAGTTGCATCAACACAACTGAGTAATAAGGGAACCTAGGGGAGCAAGCAAAGGGGGTCTTCTGAGCCAGGTGCCTGATCATCCACTGGGCCCAGCTTCTGTCAGTATCCCCCATTGATAAATGCTCTGGTTCCCTATAGCACACTCCCTTAGAAGAGAAAGGCATATACAGGGGAGGTCCAAAAGAGACCACCTCGTTTAAAATGAAAAGCGGTAAGAAGGTGCATCTCCCAGGAGCTGATGTGATGCTCAAAGGATGCTGCAGCCAAAGCTTCACTGACTGGCCACCTGAAAATCCTAACCTTAATCAAGCTTTGGACCAAAGGCAGAAATCGGCCATACCACTGAGCTGGCTAACATAACTTAGAGAAGCCACATGGGCCAGAGAAATGGCTCTACAGAGTCCTGCAGACACAGAAAAAGGCCTCCAAGGAAGTGAAAGCAATGAAGGTCAGTGCAGAGCAGCCAGACATGCAGGGGCAGGCCTGCCGGTTTGGATCAGGAAAAACAGTTTTCATCTTCAAGTTCAGGACTTGGAGACACAGAGAGAAAGACTACTCTAGGACCAAAGTACAGCATGGCTCTGAAGCAGAGATCTCACACTTGAATACCCTTCTAATGTACAGCATGCTTTAATGAATATCGTGCATGTAGATGAATATAAAATTTAGAAAGAGGTTCTAGAAGGTGCTGAGATTCCCAGAAGACCTGAAGTTATCATACGTACATCTCTCTGTTGTTTGAAGCTTTTGTTCAACAAAAGTTGCAGAAGGAGAGGAATAACAGTGGCGATAAGGAAAAAGCAAGAACTGGAGGTAACACCCATTAAAGGATCTCTGGGCACTAGGTAAGATTTCAGCTAGACTTCTACACACCAAAAGTATGATTGTTTTAATGCTTTTTATGAGATTTTTTTTTTAATTAAGTCACAGACTTCTTATAAAAGTTCAACACTGCTGAAATCAAGAGCAAAGCAGGAGAAAGGGTTTCCACATATGGCCAAAGGAAAGAAAATCCATCACTCTGGATTAAAGTGGGCTCTGCTGACTACATCCATTGCAGCTAGGTTTATAGATCCCACCAGTCACTGACCAGCAGGACTGGAGCAAAAACAAGCCAGAACTCAAGGGGAAAGATTCAGGCTTGACCAGTCGAGAGTACCAACTCCTTCCTGCCCTCTGGGGTCTGTTCGTTATAAATGACTCTTTACAATTCAACACTCCACTTACCTATCTCACGTTTCCTTTCATTGGTTGTACAGTCATGGAAAAACTCTGTCATCAGACTTTCCAATGCCCTGAGAGAGGCTTCTTCAGATGCCTAACAAAGGAATTTGAAAAAAAAATCAGCAACTGTATTTTCAGTTCTATGCTCCTCAGTTCCGTCCAGGTCACATTCAACAGTCATAGTAATTTACTTCCTCAAAACATCTTGTCAACATTCTTCAGATGCATGATATAAGCCAGAAAAATTGCAGGGAATTTCCCACTTGGCTCAGTGCCCAAAGCTTTAGAATACTATATATATTCATACTACTGTGCAATTAATTTTCAATTATTTATGCTAAGGAAAAAGGGAGCAATAATTTAAAATTTAATTCTGGAAACATATTAAAAGCAAATTAACAGTCCCTGATTTATTTTAGACTGAACAGGTAGAGTGAAGAGATTCAGGGAGGTTAGGGTGCTTTATAGACTATCCGTCAACAATATATCTGCCCCATGTCTGAATTGCGTGTGTTAGTGACAGTCGCTCAGTTGCGTCCAACTCTTTGAGACTCCATGGACTGTAGCCCGCCATGTTCCTCTGTCCATGAAATTCTCCAGGCAAGAATACTAGAGTAGGTAGCCATTCCCTTCTCCAGGGGATGTTCCTGACCCAGGACTCAAACCTGGGTCTCCCTCATTGCAGGTGGATTCTTTACCGTAATATGAGCCACCAGAGACTACTGGCCATATTCTGACTCAGAACAACTGTCGTCAAACTGCCGCATGGATTTCTGGGGGTTTTCAAAGGGACTTCAGGAGCCAAACATGATCCCTCAACTCTCAATCTCACATGAGCCGCCAACAGAGATTAAGGTGCAGCTAAGAGCCAAGCAGAGCAAGGACTCAAAATAAGAGCACCTCCCAACTACAGACCCGCAGAGAGCCCTACTCTCAACTGAACCACTCCAGTGGAGAATGAGAAGAGAGGGGCCCGAGGCTCCCCCAGGGCTCCTCCTCTCCCTTTTCCATGCGGAACCCCAAACCCACTTCCTCTTCTCTTACTGAAGGCAGGAACATCAAGCACAGCAATGAACTTGAGTCTACACTCCTCACATAACCAGTCTACGACAAGGTGAGCGCTGGCAGGCCCTTTGTGAATCTTCACTGGCATTAATCTACCATGAGATGATCAGGAGACTACAGCAGTTTTGATTTCTTAATCGTCTATTAATTTCCTCCTTTCCACCCACCTTTCCCATATCCTCTCCACTACCTCCAGAGTGAGAGCTGACCATTAAAACTGCATTTTAAGGGAACTTTCCTGGTGGTCCAGTGGTAAAGAATACACCTTGCAATGCAGGGAACACAGGTTTGATCCCTAGTCAGGGAACTAAGATTCTGCTGCCAGCCCTTGGGTCGCCAACTACTGAGCCCATGGGCTCTGGAGCCCTTGTATCACAACTAGAGAGTCTGTGCGCCACGACGGAAGATCCCGCCTGCCGCAAATAAGACCCATCACAGCCAAACAAACAGATATTTGTCTAAAAACTGCATTTAAAACAAGTCCACATTCAAATGTGTCATTTATCAAACTGCAGTATTAGCAGGGGCCTCTACTTGGTAACTGGCTTTGGAGGAGACTGAGGAACTCGGGCCATTTCTGTGGGTGAACCAGCACTTCTTAGGACTGGTACTAATGATACAGGCTGAATCAGGCTGTATCAGCCCATCTACACCAACCAGCACATGTAAACACGCCGTACAGCACACGGGGCCACGTTCAAGCAGTGCCAGGCACAGCTGTCCCTCCCGCGCTGTGGGCATGGTGACAGCCATGCAGTGAGAGCGCAACTCTGACACGTGGAGTGATGGACTACTGCTCAACAGTTCCAGCACTTGCGAATCTGAAGGGCTTTCTTGTCTGAATTTCACGGTAAGTATTAGCCCTCCATTCCTTTTTCAAACCAATACATCAGTTCAACCAAGAAAAATTACTGGATTGCAAGCTGCTTAATTCTAAACTACACAATTTTTTAACACAGAAATAACCAGAATGTGCAACAAAAATAAGACTGCAATGTGTGTGTGTGTGTGTTGATCAAAACGGCCTCGCTGTTCTTACTGGCAGATTTTCTAAGTGTTATAAACTCAAATTTCAAAATGAATTTATATAAATAAAAGAATGCTTTGGTCTGCTTCACAGATCAATTTGGTGTGCCATTTCATCTGAAAAAATGATTTTCTGTTTTTAAAAGTTTGTGAGAAGATTTGAAAGAACCAAAGGAAAATCTATGTTAAAGTAACTTTTTGGCAAAAAAAAAAAAAAAATAACCATAAATCAAGACATATTTCTTGAACTAAAAAAAGCCAGCTATTTAGCTAAAATAAATCAATAGTTTTCTGGAGCCAAAATAAGTTCCTGAACACTAAAGACACATCTTCAAGTCACACCTGCTTCACAAGTGATTCTTTACTTTTTGGCCGAAGCATGCAGCTTGTGGGGTCTTTACCAGGGATAAAACCTGGGCCCCCTGCAGTGGAAGCGTGGAGTCTTAACCACTGGACCACCAGGGAATCCCTCCACAACTTATTCTTACAGTGAACCACACCAGCGTAGACTAGAAAAAACTTGAACTCATCACATTCCGGCTGTCAAGGTTTATTTCAGATGGGTTCTTGAGGCAGAAGTTCATAAACTTGACAATCACTGGCCATATATCAAAGGCTGCTGAAGCAAGTTTCTGCCTCCACAGAAAATCCATCTCTGTCTCCACTCCAGTCCCATCACACCCACCCTCCTCACAGCTCCAACCCAAGAAGCTAACACTCCCACAGAAAGGGGAAAGATGAGCACCCACTAAACCATAGCATGTGCTTCTTATCTAATGACGGTCGCTATATGAAAACGGAAACCTCCAAAACCTAGTAACCCAGTGCCATCACCGGGAATTTCTCAACAAGGACAAATAACGTGCTGCCTGCATTTTCAATCACTTTTCTAACTGCAAAAGGGATACCTACTCTACAGGGTGTTAAGGGGATCAAATGAAAAGCTCCATGTTAAGCTGCTGGGTAAACTCCTAGGAGCTATCTAATTCCCGGTATGCCTGCTATCGTTTTTATTTAGTCCCAGATACCAAATGAAAGCAGACCAAAGCAAAACAACAGAAGTATTCAGGCCTCCTGTGAAACTGGAGATTCATGCCCTAAGGGGTTTGTCCCAAACATATTTAATTTAGTGGGGCTTTTCTAACTGGATTTCAAAACGCAACTATTTTGAGGGGAAGGAAAGGAGGTTGAGACTTTACTAGAGTCACACAGTCAGAAGAGAGATATAAAGGATAACATTCAAGACCTGCAGATGATTGAAGGGATATTGGAGAACTATCCCTAACTGGCAAGATGGCCAGTGGACCCCTTGCCAGTTGTTTTAAGCAGGTGGTGAAGCCAGAATTCAGACAGCAACGGGTTAAGAAATTAGTGAAGAGGAACTCAAAAGCCTCTTGATGAAAGTGAAAGTGGAGAATGAAAAAGTTGGCTTAAAGCTCAACATTCAGAAAACGAAGATCATGGCATCCGGTCCCACCACTTCATTGGAAATAGATGGGGAAACAGTGGAAACCGTGTCAGACTTTATTTTTCTGGGCTCCAAAATCACTGCAGATGGTGACTGCAGCCATGAAATTAAAAGACGCTTACTCCTTGGAAGGAAAGTCATGACCAACCCAGACAGCATATTCAAAAGCAGAGACATTACTTTGCCAACAAAGGTTCACCTAGTCAAGGCTATGGTTTTTCCTGTGGTCATATACGGATGTGAGAGTTGGACTGTGAAGAAGGCTGAGCACCGAAGAATTGATGCTTTTGAACTGCGGTGTTGGAGAAGATTCTTGAGAGTCCCTTGGACTGCAAGGAGATCCAACCAGTCCATTCTGAAGGAGATCAGCCCTGGGATTTCTTTGGAAGGAATAATGCTAAAGCTGAAACTCCAGTACTTTGGCCACCTCATGCGAAGAGTTGACTCATTGGAAAAGACTCTGA
>NW_011494644.1:10514656-10532348 GCF_000754665.1 Bison bison bison
ATAATGCTAAAGCTGAAACTCCAGTACTTTGGCCACCTCATGCGAAGAGTTGACTCATTGGAAAAGACTCTGATGCTGGGAGAGATTGGGGGCAGGAGGAGAAGGGGACGACAGAGGATGAGATGGCTGGATGGCATCACTGACTCGATGGATGTGAGTCTAGGTGAACTCCGGGAGTTGGTGAGGGACAGGGAGGCCTGGCGTGCTGCGATTCATGGGGTCGCAAAGAGTCGCACACGACTGAGCGACTGATCTGATCTGATCTGAAGCACATGAGACTACACTTTCAAGTAATAAAAGGACAAAGAAATAAAACCAAGCACCCTGATGTGCTAGGAAGAGAGGTTTCAATTCCCAAAGGCTATTCAAGCACTGCACTGATTAACCGACGAAGAACATTCAGAATTCAGACACACCTGACTGCTTCCCATCCTGGACACGATTTAAGACCCAGATCTTAACAGAACAAAAAAACAAGGTCAGCTAAAAACCAAGCAAGGCACATTCCACACACAATAAAATTTCAGTTACATGCAGGTATAAAATATAAGAGGTAAAACAATAAAGCTTCTAGAAAATATAGATCATCCTCATGACCCCGGGGTAGGGAAAAAACTGTTGAAAACACTAAACACAAAGAAAAAGACTGGTAAATGGAAATGGTCATCAAATGGCACCATGAAGAGAGTGTAAAACAAAGCCACAAAATGGAAAAAGATATCATCAATATGGGTAACAGCATAAAATAACTGCTACAAATCAATCAGGAAAAGATAAATGACTCAATTTTTTTCAACAGGCTAACAGTTATAAAAGAGGATACTCCAAAAGCTGATACATAGAACAAGTACTCAACCTCATTAGTCATCATAGAAATGTAAATTAAAAACAATATAATGCCACAAATCTATTAAAACGGCTAAAGTTTAAAAGACAGTAACAGGTAGTGCTGAAGATGCTGCTGGTGGGACTATAAACCAGTATAACCATTTTGGAAAATGAACACATGCATACTTTATGACCCTGTAATTCTACTCCTTGACAATATAGCCAACAGAAATTTGTACCCCACGAAATGTACACAAATGTTCACAATACCACTATTCATAATATCCAAAGAGTCCAAAGAACCCAATGTCCACCACTAGTGGGATGGATAAGTTGTGGTTTATTCATCAGGAAGATGTTATAACAGTAGAAACGAATGAATATTGCTTCATACAACAACATGGGTGAGTTTCACAAACAAAGCTGAATGAAAGAAGCCAAGATGCATCCAACCTTCATTATTTGTTTTATGCTAACTTTTAAAAATGAGCAAAACAAATCCATGGTGTTACAGAATGCATGCGTGCTCGGTCGCGTCCGACTCTGCGACCCCATCAACTATAGCCTGCCAGGCTTCTCTGTCCATGGAATTTTCCAGGCAAGAATACTGGAGTGGGTTGCCATTTGCTCCTCCAGGGGATCTTCCTGACCCAGGGATCGAACCCATGTCTATTGCGTCTCCTGCATTAGCAGGCAGGTTCTTTACCACTGAGCCACCTGGGAAGCCCTATAATCAGAAGAGTGATTATTAGCCTTTGGGGAGGAGGGATTCTGGGATGCTGGTAATATTCTATTTTCTCGACCTGAAAGTTACAAAAGGATGACTGCTTCATGCAATTGGTAAGTACATACACACAAGTCTTGAAACTTAAAAGGAATACTTATTTTTAACATTCAGGTTGGTGTCTGCAGACTCTGATTTTAGAAACTGTGTTTTTTCCTCTAATAGCACAATTATTAAGAGCAGTCTGGGGACCCAGAGATGAAGTCTGAGTGTGAGACTCCTAAATTCCTAAGAATCATCACCTATTTCTCCTCAAAGCTGCAAGGATGACAACAGAAAGTTACAATTCCATAAGTCTGTATTTCCCTTAGACTTCCCTCAATAGCAAATTTATACAGGATGGTGAATTAAATGTGGCTCATAATACACTCGTGGAGACCTATGTACATATCTAAAAAAATCTTTTCTGTCCCAAAAAGAGTTAAAATCTGCCAAGTGGAGCTTTCAACTGTTCCTGCCTTAACTTTATCTGCTTTTTTATGGCACTGCTCATGGTCTAGCAATTCAGAGACTATATGACTGATTTATTTATTAAGTCAACCAAGACTCACAATTACCTAACAACTTACAAAAAAAACTGAGAGAAGGGGAAGGTCCACATAATTTGAAATCTTCTGACTCTTCCCCACTTCCACTTCTACCAGGCCCTAACCCCCTCCTGCCTAGATTAGTGGAACTTTTTACCTAGTCATCCTGATGTCAGCTTTCCCAATTCCAATTCCATCTGTACTTCACTACCAGATAAATGCTTCTAAATAGCCATTTTCTGCCCCAGTTAACGTAAATCTAGCTTTCAAGAGACTTTATATCTGGACCAACTGAGATGTTCAGTTAACTCTTCAAGCAACAATCTCAATATTCACTAAGTAACGAATACTGCATTAGGTCCTTGAGATACAAAAGACTGTCCTTGACTTCCAAGAACTGGAGATGGCCTAGGGAGCCCGGGCAGGGCGGGGGGCGAGGGTAGAGACTATGGGGCCGGTGGGGGTGGCGGGGAGATGTAGAATATGATGCTTTATATCCTACAGTAGTGACATATGGATAAATAGCTTTAGGAGCCCAAACAGAACTCTGAGAGAC
The DNA here is from genome assembly GCF_000754665.1 of Bison bison bison. NCBI lineage: Eukaryota > Metazoa > Chordata > Mammalia > Artiodactyla > Bovidae > Bison > Bison bison. The sequence continues at coordinate 10,517,352 of NW_011494644.1, forward strand.
ACAAGGAAAGCTTCACAGAGATGACAAAATCCTTAGGGATTTGAAGAATGCAGACGTTTACTAGGAGGAAAGCATGCCTATGCCTGATTCACTGTTACTCAGCACAGTAAGCCGTCACTCTGGTCTGAACACTCATGGTCTCCAGAACAAACAGCTATTCCCACCCTGCATTTGCTCCTTGGTCAGGTGGCACTAGTGGTGAAGAACTCACCTGCCAATGCAGGAGATATGAGAGACTCGAGTAGGATCTCTGGGTCAGGAAGATCCCCTGAAGAGGGGCATGGCAACCCTCTCTAGTATTCTTGCCTGGAGAATCCCATGGACAGACGAGCCTGACAGGCTACAGTCCATAGGGTCACACAGGGCCAGAGAAAACTGAAGCAACTTAGCATGTACGCACAACTTAGCACGTACGCACAGCAATTCACAGTTCAACCTTCATGAAATTTCTTGTGAAGTTTTCAGTACAGATCCCTCCCTTGTTTTCATCTTCTGTATTTCCTTGTAAGCGGTATCACAGAATTTTGCCCATGGCAGTGTGCTCTGCTCACTTCAGAATGGAACCATTAAAGAGCACAAGCTCTGGTGTCGGGTTCCTCGGGTTCAAATCAGAACACACCTCAACCTCGGCCTAGTTATTTAACCTGTCACTCTTTCTCCTCTTACGCACAACTGGGAATAATAAGAAAACCTAACTCATGGGGTTGTTCTGAGGATTAAAGAAAATAATCTGTGTAAAGCATGTAGTAAACATAATGCCAGGAATAAAGGAAGGAGGTGAAGTCACATCTCTACCTGTTAATAATTCATAGATGCCAGGCCTCTTCCTCTAATGAGAACATAAAACTGTCTGGAAAGAGATTCTGCCCAATACGTTCCTACTTCCTGTAACAGCCAGCATGGTTGCAGTAGTAGTGTCAGTCGCTGAGTCGTCTCCGACCCCGTGGACTGTAGACCACCAGGCTCCTCTGTCTGTGGCATTCACCAGGCAAGAGTCCTGGAGTGGGTTGCCATTCCCTTCTCCAGGGGATCTTCTCAACCCAGGGACAGAATCTGGGTTTCCCGCATTGCAGCCAGATTCTTTACCATCTGAGCCACAGGGAAGCCAGTATGGACTGGCACTCAAATATCTTACAGACCAAATTCAGGAGAGTAAAAGGAACAAGTAGACTGTTGATATCAGTTTTCGTTTCTCAGGAATAGTGGTAATTCTTCCAAACTCAAGATACATAAAACTGTGCTTTAATTTCCCCCTTTGAAGAGCTCTGATCATAATGACTTTTGCTCACAAGCACCCAATGATTAGGTTCTGAAAACCAGGAGATTGCTAACAATTTATCGTAAAAACACTGAGACTGATAATGGATAATACTGTGCTTTGTCTCCTAAGACAAGACACCTAGATGACAGTTTTCTCAAATCCTGATAAATCTGCAATGTTTTACCTCAGTGCCTCTAGAACACCCCTCTGTAAAGCATAACCTTTTTATAAAATTGGTACTGGGAAAAAAAAAAGACTCTTTCTTTAAAAGAAGGTTGTTAATCAAGCTTTTCGTCACCTTTGCCAAGAGCTACATTTTGTCTGTTCTTCAATGAGGTGAATCACATGAGCCTTCTGTACTCAGGCTGATGCTTCCTTGATAGTAAACCTAAATATGAGGGCAAGCATGCAGCAGAGTCTGAGCTCAAAGACTCCTACAGCAGATCCAGAACATTTTACTACTCCAGTTGCTTCTATCTAAAGAAGGTTCTGGAGAAAAGTGATTCTATATTAACTGCTGACCAAGGTTAAAAATAAAAAGTATGCAAAAGACACCTGGTGTGTTAATAAGAGATTTCATTAGCAAAGAAATTCAACCTCATGTAAACTCTGGAAGCTAAGAGGATTACCACGGCTGTCTAAACTCTCAAAAGAAAATTCACATTCTTCCCTGCACCCTTCACCAGTGCAAAGAAAACTAATGAGGGAAAATCTCCTTGGCCTTTAGGCCTGCATATAAACATGAGATGAAATACGAAGCTTAAAATAACACACAATGGAAATCAATGTGACATCCATCCATCCATCCCGTCCTGCAGGCAGTTCAAAACGCCAGGAAGCACACCAGGGAAGACCCAGGCAGGAGAAGGGCACGCAGAACAAGACTTCTCACCCTTCCCATCACTGCTCTTTGTTTTTTACAGGACAGTGTCTGCAGATTGAGACACAGACTAAACAAACCATGGTGAACTAGAAAACCTATTTTATTTCTCTAAAAGCAAACTGGTGAAACCAGTTGAATCTTCAAAGTCTAACACAGGGGCTGCTGAATGCTGAGGTAACAGATACATAGTGAAGTAATTTATATACAAAAGTTGCATGGCAGGGGTTGGGGGGGAGCGGGACATGTATTCTACTGATGGAAATACAGGGAGCACCACACCATGTTCTGGGAAAACAAAGCCCAGGCAGATGTACTTATCACAACTCTATGAACACGTGTCTGCAGCTAACTACTGAAGTTATACATGTGCCCACAAAGGCTCCTGGCTGTCTCGCCTACAGCTTAAACTGAATGACATTTGCCCTTTGAGAGTAACTACAGACATAACTTTGTATGAGATCATCATGCAGATACTTAATATTTGATTAAAACATATACTGCGGCTACATCTAAACATATTTCTAACCGTTAAAAAGCACCTTTCTGCTTTAGTCTAAATCTACCATAAAGTTGATCAACGGCAAGACATCCCCCTCTCCCGGTCCCAGTATTTCTTGGGTCTGCAGAAAGTGCCCAGTCAGATTCTGTTTCTTCCATGAACAAAAGGCTCTGTTGACAGCTGAGGACTGGGAGTGAGGAGCAGTATGACAGCCCAGCGTCTGGGCCAGGAAGCCCACTGGTCCCACCGCGGTCACGAGAAGTCAAAGCAGTGTATTCTGTCCCCACGGGGACCAATTAGAGGAAACATCTCGTACCCAAAAGACAGTGTGTTTTATGTCCGGAAAACCTTATCCCTGTACTACTGGACGAGCTATAAAAACAAGAGGCACCAATTAGCTACGAATGGACAGGTGCACTGGTTTCAAAAATGTCCAGCAAATCTAAAGAAAACCACAGAGTCATCACAAGTAACTCATACCTGATTCTAGACTAGATACTGCACTGGAGGGGGGGAAAAAATGCTATAAAGAACTTAATTTGGCAAACTGACAAAACTGGAATACAGATGGTAGACCAGATAAAACTACTGAATCAATGTTAAATTAAAGTTGACAGCTGCACCGTGGTTATGTAAGAGAATATTTCTATTAGGAAATACACTATATTGGGGCAGTGGACATGACACAGGCAACTTACTCTCAAATGATTCAGAAAATATCATGTGTGTGTATGTATATGCATATATACACATATATACTAGATACACACAGAGTAAATGCAAATAATAAAGCAAATACGGCAAAATGTTAACAAAAGCTGAGTTTGTAGAAAGAGTGTTAAGAGTGTTCCTGGCACTACTCTCTCTTTGCCAGATTTCTGTCAGTTTGAAATTTTTCCAAATAAAGTTTTTTAAAATCTCGTCTGTTGGATTGGTACGCTCCATCTTGCTCCACATTGCTCCAAGTTAGCTGGTCAAAGAGGAAAGAAAAAGTGAGAAGAGAATACAATAAGGGAAGAAATTATTTTACTTTCTCAGATGCCAGATTTATTATCTCACACTGTTTCTGAAAAAGGATAATACCTAGGTCAGACATTAAAAATTTTGCATCTGCTGGTTGGACAAGAACCACATCCCACTAGAAGCTAAAATACATACAATTTATATTGTTATTTATCTATATTCTAGTCAGAAGGCTTTAATTAGACAGCCAAAAAAGCAAATGATAAAAATAGTTATTCTGCAACAAACTGTCTAAAATAAATGAGTAATACAGCTAAGACTAGGCTGTCTCTTCACAATCCCATCTGCTTCTCTTTCCCAGGTACATATCCCAGGAGAACAAATGTTTACATCTGCATGTGGAGTCAATTAAACTCAAAAGATACTCACTGAGCACATTTTAACACAAGGCATGCTACCATGAATTCCTAAATCAGGACCATGGAATCTTGAGAGAAATAAAACAAACCCCAAAGAACAGCAAGTCAACCTCCTTTTATAGATCAGGAAAATAAAGCTCGGAGAGAGAATCTTGCCCAAAGTCGGCCAGCTACTGGTCAAGTCACCGGGCAGGGCCACCAGAGTCCCTTCCCAGCCGTAGCTCCTCTACCCCTTAAACAAGCGCAGAGGTGTTCTGCTCCAGGAGCTGGAGGGATGCTGAATGACCGGGTGTTACCCTGCCTCTGATGAAACCAGGAAGTGGATGGGTGAGGGGCTGACGAGCCACCGTAAAAACAGGCGGCAAGTGTGAATCACAATTACCACTGCAGCTCCAACCTAACCGATTCCATCTCACTGCTGCTGCCACCGGAACTGTTTAGGAGCAAGTCTCCTGCAAAACCCATACCACGTGCCTCCTAAATTACTCTGGAACAGAACTGGCTTTTTAAATAACAGTTAAAATAACGTTTGAAATTTTGGCAAACATCTCCAGGCTGTATTACAGAGTGCTGGAATCTGGGAGAGCATAATCACTTCCTTTGCCTCGCCCTAGTTCTATCCATCGATATATAATCACTTCCTTTCCCTCACCCTAGTATTATCCATTGATACATAATCTCAAGAGACGACGTACAGATCAAAGTCTAATGTCCTCCTCAGGATGGGCAAAGCTGCAGCCTCCTTCCTGTTCTGAACTGCCCTGGCCTGCCCAGGTCCAGCCACGACAGGAAGGCAGGACACAGAGCAACATGAGCTTCTCCTGCGGGGAGGCAGGTGAAAGGCTTGAAAGCTGGGTGGTTTTGATGCAATGACTTTCTACCCGGTAGATGCGGGCCATGTTGCTAGGCTCCCCCCCACCACTCACTCATCATAAACAAAACAGTGATCAGTCTCTCCTGTGGGAAGGAAAAAAAGCGAGGAGGGAGACAGAGCCCGGAAGAATGTGCTCCAGTACAACTCCCACCTCGGGTACAGATGACAATCCCCCAATGGGCACCAAAGCAGGAATGAAGGGACACAGAAAAGGAGCTCTTTACATGAGAAATGACTGAACAGGCTTCATGCGAGCCAGTGCTAACACTGAGAGGTCCTTGGCCACAGAGAAAATGCCAGGTGAGAGGCAGCCCCCGCTCCAGAGTACAGCCTACATGACTTTGGGCAAATCCTGCAAGCTGCTGGACAAGCATCCTTGGACTAAACGCAATCAGGTGTGTGTTATGCAGTTGATGATAAAAGGAAAACGCAAAGTGTTAAATTGTTCAGTCGTGTTTGACTCTTTGCAACCCCCATGGACTGTTGCCCACCAGGCTCCTCCATCCATGGAATTCTCCAGGCAAGAATACTGGAGTGGGTTTGCCATTCCCTTCGCCAGAGGATCTTCCCAACTCATGGATCGAACCCAGATCTCCTGCACTGCAAGCAGATTCTTTACTGTCTGAGCCACCAGGGAAGTTGATGATAAAGCACCATGTAAATGTTAGCTAATGTAGTTATCCCTCTCTCACTATGCGTTACTCTCAGCCCACCCTTCACGTTTGGATTTGCTTTTATAAAGACAAAGTCCCCTAAGTTGTCGCCAGCTTGTCCCTCTCAATACACCCTGCACCACCTTAATACTGTAATTCTTAATTTACAATCAGTCACGTTACTTTAAGGCTCTCAAAGTACCACTGCCAACTGCCCAACAGTGCTGATGTACCCCACACAACATAAACCACGATGGCCATGAGAGCAGCTGCCGGAGGACCTCTGAGGGTGCTGCATGCTGCAGGAAGCGTGATGCTGCTGCACAAGCAGAGATGTGCGCTCGGTAGGAAGTGACGCTTCCTGGCTAGGGGCTCTAAATGCTCCTCCCGTCACCACAGATGACCACGAGCCACCAGCAAAGAAGACACCATGTGCTCTGGTAAGAGCGCTCTCTCGGCCAGGGACTCTCCTGGGTGCTGGGTTCCGCACAGCACTACTAGTCTATGCAGCTGTCTTTTAAGTTTTACTTTCAAGAATAAGCTTGGTACTCATGACTGTGATTTTGTTTAAAAGCTGTAACTTTTACAATATGGAAAGCTACTGTAATATTGAAACTCTACTGATTCTGTGCCTCCAGCGCTTTGAAGATTCACTGGGTTACAAGGGCAGAACAGCGGCAGTTCCAGGGGTGTTTTTTCGGAGGGTGGGGGAGTAGGGGAAGTGGAGGTGGGAGGTACACAGGAGAAAGGAAATGGATACTTAGCTCCTGTCCAACTGTCTGACCTGCCAGGAACCCTGGCCTTGTTCATATCCCTGGGTAAGGCAAGGATGACTCAACAGCTTTCCACCAGCCTCCAATCCCCACATAACAGGAACAACTAGCTGGAAAGAGGAGTACATTATGGCCCTTTTCACGGTTCTCAACTGGGGTAAGGAGAGGAAGACGGAAAGAGAAAGTGTGGCTTTTGATTCCCACCTCTAGGCTTTGCTCCTCACTGTGGGCAACAGCCCAAAGCCAAGGGACAGAAATTCCACGCCACTGCACCTGTGGTGCACTTCCCCCGTTACTAGGAAGGCTGGATCCTACCGATCCTGGGAACGCCTTAAAAGTGAATTGTGTCTGACCTCTAACTTCACCACTTACTTGGTGCATGACCTTGGACAAATGACTTCATCTCTCTCAGCCTCAGGTACTTCACTTGCAAAATGGATTTACAACAGTCCCCCCACACCAGGCAGTTATGAGAAGTCAATGACATAACATACAAATCCACCGCCACCCTTAACCATAAAGGAGCAAAACTATTTCACTATTTTTTTCATTGATGAGTCAGTAACCTTGAAAAAAAAGGAAGACACCAAAGAAAAAAAATTCCAAGTAAGAGTCAACTAAGTGCTCAAAAAAATTCCAAGAATGCCACCATCTTCACCAGGGCTACAAACAAAGACGAAAAGAATGGTGCCATCACCTTCCAGGCTTCTATTTGTGTTTGGGACAACATGGGTTGGAACCAAATCCACGATTGCAGCAGCAAAAGCTGTTTGGTTTGCTTTTGTTTTTTTAAGGAAATAATATTACACAGAATCCCAATACATAATACAGACTCAATCAGAAACTGCTGCATTAACAGGGATGAACAGGAGAACTGAAACACCCATCCAGCATTCAGGACCTCTCCAAGAAACCACCACACTAAAATTCCTAGCATTAAAGCCCTTCCAGCTTTGATTCAGGTTCCACCAAGTATGGCAAGTTTTCTTCAGGTAATAAATGGTTGCTAAAGACTGGTTTACAAATTCTCTAAATATCCTTCAACTGGAAGCCTCTCACCACCACCCAGGGTCTTTGCCATCTGGCCATCACGGGTGACCCAGCCACCCCGTCACCTGGCCTTGACCCGCTCCTTGGCCCTCACCAGGCCCACATTCCCTCTTCCAGTTTCCTCACCCATCCTGGGCCCCAGCTAGACCCATTTTCTCCACGCAACACCTCCACGTCTTCTCAGACGCCATTCCCACCTTTTCTACCTAGAGAACTCCTGTCTATACATTTTTCAAGACTCCTTGAAAAACGGCACCACCTCCATGAAACCTACTGAAGTTCCCCCGGCTGGGCCAGTCATTGTTTGTGGGCTTCCTAACATCACACAATGGCACCCCACTCCACTACTCTTGCCTGGAAAATCCCATGGGCGGAGGAGCCTGGTAGGCTGCCGTCCATGGGGTCTCAAAGAGTCGGACATGACTGAGCGACTTCACTTTCACTTTTCACTTTCACGCATTGGAGAAGGAAATGGCAACCCACCCCAGTGTTCTTGCCTGTAGAATCCCAGGTACGGGGGAGCCTGGTGGAATGCCATCTATGGGGTCGCACAGAGTCAGACACGACTGAAGTGACTTAGCAGTAACATTACACAGAAGACGGTGGACTGAAATGACCTCTTTGACTTGCATACAATGCTGGTGAGACTGAAAACCAGTACCACCACAACAGAAGACGATTTAGCAACATCTACAAAAATTTAAATGCACAGACAGCTTCATCCAGCAAGTATACTTTTAGCAGTTCCCCCCGCCCACCCAAAGTTTATGTGTGGAAGATCTTCAGGTCAACACTTTATAAAACAAAAGACTGGGAACAACCTAAATTTCCCTCAAAGCAAGATTAGTTAAATAAGGTACATCCACATCATGGAATACTACGCAACTGTGAAACAATATACCAGTAAGTGCAGTATGGTAGCCATTAGTAGAGGTAGAGTGGCTAAGAGAAAAATACACACACACACACACACACACACTCTCTCTCTCTCTCTCTCTCTCTCTCTCTCTCATTTACAACTGGCAATGGTGCGTGCTTCTAAAGAAGAGAATGGAGTACTGGGGGCAGGGGAACAGAAAGAGGCCGACTTTTCTCTGTACACTCTATTGCATCATTTAAATTTTGTACATTGTTTACTTGTTTAAAAAGAGAGAGAGAGAGAACGAGAGAAAAAAGAAATTTCCTGCCAGGTCCCTCCAGTGGCCTGGAGTGCAGAGGCAGAGACTATTTCCAATTCATCTCTATTCCCAGGGTCTACCTAAGCACACAGCAGGCACTTAATAAACACCTGTCACAGGAGTTACTTTAATTCTCTTATATTAAATGAGCTGTAGACTAGTTACCCAATGGTGATAACTTAGAAAGCTAACACTTACTCAGCACTTGGCACACACCAGGCACTCTCCTACGTGTGTCCGACTCTGCCATCCCATGGACTACAGCCCACCAGGCTCCTCTGTCCATGGGATTCTCCAGGCAAGAATGCCAGAGTGGGTTGCCATGCCCTTCTCCAGATCTTCCCAACCCAGGGATCGAACCTGGGTCTCCTACATGGCAGGCGGTTTCTTTACCCACTGAGCCACCAGGGAAGCCCTGTCCTAACTTGGTGCTTGGTGTATTTATGGAACCATATATAGCTTCTGTGGTAAATTCTGCTGTGGGCAAGTCAGTATCTTGTTTTCATTAGTCAACAAGTTAATCACTTCCCCAGAGTGTCCTAATGAACTGGGATCAACTCCTTTAATCCTCGTAACAATCCCACTGCACAGACAGGAAACAGAAGCCCAGAAGGATTAAGTAACTTGTCCCACCCAGGTCATATGGGAAGAGGTTAAGTGGGAGAGCCAGGATTCAAACTCAGGCCCCAAACCCATATTGTTAAACAAGAGGTTATACTAGTCTTCAGATATCTAGGAATGTATTAAAATCACTAAACACTGAATTCACTCCTTTCTGAATACTTGCTGCAAAAATGTGTCCTTAACTGCTTAATCATAAGCAATGCTGAAATAAAATGAAGTCACTGCCTACCTGGGGGACTGAGGTGTCTCTAACCCAAGTGCTGATCACTGGCTTTGCTGATTCACACTGACCCCACCCACTCTGAGAAAGTGATTAACGTGTTGACTAATGAAAACAAGACACTGACTTGCCCACAGAAGAATTTACCACAGAAGCTATATATGGTTCCATAAATACAATCCTCCATCTACACCAAACATTCCATCTCAGTGAGTATCTGATCAAACTCTGAAGGCCCTTGGAAAAACTTCTATGCGAAAATGAGAAACACAGAAAACTTCCCCCACTCCCCAGGACTTCCAGCGAAGAGCTCCAACACGGAAAACAGATGCCCTGGCCCCTCCGTCTGTCCTTGCTGTCCCCAACACCAATCTTACTTCTAGGCAAAAATTCACCCATTTCCTGAGTTCTTGTGTATTAGATACTATTACATACATTCATTTTTAGGCTATTTTGTTGCTCTTTTTTTTTTGATGACACAGAGGGAGGCACCTTACCTAAAGTTCTTCAAATCATGTTGCTGTAGAGGTTAACTTGAGAAGGGCTTCCTGTATATTCCCAGCCACGGAATGTGCTTTCACTTCATTGGCTTTCACTCTCCAAGCACCATACTCTTTCTATCTTTGTCCTTATTTTAGGTTCCCTCCTCCCCGCAAGGCCTGTCGCCCTCTGTCACCACCAACAATCACAAACCAGGGATGGGAAACCTTGACCAACTAAATATGCTGAATTAAGACCGTTTAATAGAGGGACTGTCAATTTTCAAACTCTAATATTAACACATAGATTCAATTTGAATTTTACTTAATCTAATTCATTTTTTTTCTGCTTTAAAAGATACTGAGAGGCCATAAATATTGTGAGAATTGGAATATTTCCTGCCATATCAATAAACAAGGATGTCACAGTCATCAGCAATTCCAGCCCTTCAGGGCACTCAGGAAGGAGAGAGGTACCTGTGATCTAACAGTCATCAGACTGCAGCCACTCCCTCTGGTGAGCTCAACAGAGGTCAGCATGTGAAAACACAGGATACTGGCCCCAGGATAGCTGAGATGCATTTGAAAGGAATGATTTCAGTGAGCCCAGACTCCTGCATCTTCCCATACATAGAAAAAAAAAAAAAAATTGCTAAATTTCTTAACTTGGGATATCAGATTTTCTTTGCTATTCAGTCGCTAAGTCATGTCTGACTCTTTGCAATCCCATGGACTGCAGCACACCAGGCTTCCCTGTCCATCCCTGTCCTTCACTATCTCCCAGAGTTTGCTCAAATTCATGTCCATTGGTTTTCTTTAATTAACAGTAATCCTTTGATGTTCAGACTACCTGCCCTTTGTTGTTAAGACTTCTATATAACCTGACTCCTCCCCTCACCTCTTTGGAGCAGTTCTCTCAAGACTATTGAGATGCTCTCTCCCAGGCTTAAGTCCTAAAAGTTTTCACCAAATAAATCATAACTCTCAGCTTTTAGGTTGTGACTCTTTCTTAAGTTGAATGTGATTCCATATATATGAGACATCAGAATAAGCACACCTACAGAGACAGAAAGCAGCTTTGTGGTTGTCAGGGGCTAGGAAGAGGGAGAAATGGGGAGTGACTATTCCTGGGTACAGGGTTTCCAATGGAGAGTCAGAAAGCTCTAGAACTAGAGAGTGGTGGTAGTTTCATAACATGCTGAATGTACTTTCAATATCAATAAACTGTACACTTCAAAATGGTCAACTTTCTGTTATATGTACCATGCCATGCTAAGTCACTTCAGTCATGTCCAACTCATTGCGACCCTATGGACTGTAGCCCACCAGGCTCCTCTGTCCATGGGGATTCTCCAGGCAAGAATACTGGAGTGGGTTGCCATGCCCTGCTCCAGGGGGTCTTCCCGACCCAGGGATCAAATCCACGTCTCCTGCAGCTCCCGCATCATAAGCAGATTCTTCACTGCTGAGCCGCTGGGGAAGCCCTTCTGTTATGTGTACTTTACCACAATTAAAAATAATAATAAAAATCTACTTAAGACAACGAGAAAAAATGCTTAAGGCACCACTTCTAATAGATGTCAGTAAAGGATAAATAGTTAAGTAAAGTAACCATAAGGGATGTCTTCTATAAACAAACAAAAAGAAAATCTAACTTGGTAAAAACTTTTCCTACCAAAGAAAAAAAACTGAGGAACAATGAAAAGCCATTTTTTAAACCTACTAATTCTACCACAATTTTTCTGAAGGCTACACAATGCTGGTGAGTATTTTTCTATAGCTTGTGGGAGAATAAATTGGTATAAACTTTCTGGAAAAAGACTAATGACATACCTTTAAAATAAAAGATTTATTTAAAAAAAAAAGAAAAAAAAAAAACTTCATACCCTTTGGGCCCTTCTGGGAATCTATTCTAAGGCAATTTTCTGAAACACAGAAAAAGCTTTTAGCAAAAACATTAATCACATATTATTTACAATGGCGAAAAATGGAACAATCTAACTATTGAAGAATTCATGCAATGTGATATTATAGAGCCATTGCAAATACTTATGAAGTATTTAATGACTGGGAAAACTACTTATACCATATTAAGTGGAAAAGGCAGAAGAAAAAAGTACATTTACGGTGTGATCTCAACCATATTTTAAAAGTAAATAGAAAAACACACTGGAAGGAAAGAAAAATGTTATTAGAGACTGAATTAGATGGTGGTAATTTCTTGCCTATTTTATACTTATCAAATAGTCTACAGAGTTCAAAATACCTTTTACAATCAGGAAAAAATAAGCAAAAACAAACAAAAAATGGTGGAGAAGACTTTGTGATCACATTAGTACCAACTTTAGCTGCCAAACAGTACTAGAAGCAAGTAGGTGCAGAAACTGAGCTAAACTACTGGCCACAAATCTTGGAGACTGGGCTACTATGCCTCTGTTTTTGTCTTTAATAAATTCCTATGAAAAAAGAGTATACAGAGACTCCCTGTACTCTTTTTGCAACTCCTCTGCAAGTCTAAAATATCTCAAAACCAGATGCTTAAACTGAATACATAAATCCATGATAGATCACTTGTTTTTTCTCTAAATGCAAATCAAAACAACAATGCAGTATCACCTCACTCTGGTCAGAAGGGCCATCATCAAAAAGTCTAAATTTAATAAATGCCGGAGAGGATGTGGAGAAAGGAAGCCCTCCTCCACCGTTGGTGGGAAACGTAAACTGGTGCAGCCACTACAGAGAACATACGGAGGTTCCTTAAAAACACTGAAAACAGAACTGTCATATGGCCCAGCAACCCCTATGTTGGGGCATATACCCCAAAACAGAAAAAGCCCCTAATCAGAAAAGATACATGCACCCCAATGTTCAAAGCAGCACACTGCTTAAAATAACCAAGACACGGAAGCAGCACAAATGCCCCGTGACACACCACACTCACCAATGCAGCCACCGAAAAGAACGAAAAATGCCATCTAGAGCACCTGGGTGGACCCAGAGACTATCAGGCTCATAAAACAGGCCAGAGAAAGACAAACACCGTGATCTCACTTATGAAGACGCTAAAAACTGTACAAATAAGTTTATTTATAAAACAGACTCACAGACATAGAACACAAACTTATGGAAAGGGGGGAAGGATAAATCTGGGATTAACAGATACACACTGCTACATATAAAACAAACAAGGGCCTACTGTATAGCACAGGAGACTATATTCAGTATCTTGTAATAATCCACAATGGAACAGAAGCTGAAAATATATATATAATTTATATTAACATATATATTATACATATATATACAGCTGAATTACTTTGCTGTACACCTGAAGCTAATAAATCAACTACACATCAATAAAAAATAAAAATTAGGGACTCCTTGGCAGTCCAATGGTTAAGACTTCGCGCTTCCACTGCAAGGGACACAGGCTCAGTCTCTGGCTGGCGAACTAAGATGCCCCATGCCACATGACATGGCCAAAAAAAAATACTAATAATAATAATTAAATTTATTTATCTAAAAACAGGACGCAGAGTATAGAGGAATAATTTCCTAGACAATAATAAAGCTCCTTTCCTCAGTAATTAAATAAAGCCTTTCCAAGAGCAGCTGCCTTTGGAGACACTATCGTCGCTGCCTATTTCTGTACTTTTCCCCCAGCACTGTAATCACGTGCTGCCGTGCACATCTCATCTTCCAAAAGTTAAAAACCTCTGACTTCTAGTCAGGGCTTCCCAAGTGGCTCAGTGGTAAAGAATCTGCCTGCCAATGATACAGGAGACGTAAGAGACACAGGTTCAATCCCTGGGTCTGGAAGATCCCCTGGAGAAGGAAATGGCAAACTACTCCAGCATTCTTGCCTGGAAAATTCCATGAACAGAGGAGCCTGGTGGGCTACAGTCTAAAGGGTCGCAAAGAGCGACTGAGCGCGTGCGCGCACACACACACACACCCCCCTTCTAGTCACCCTTTCCCATGTTTACACACACACACACACACACACACGCACACGCACATGTACACACCTTCTAGTCACCCTTTCCCATGTTTACATTCAATAGCTGCAGGTCAGCTGATTTGCATTATTTTGGAACTCTGTTGCAAGTGAGCCCCCAAATTCACCAACAGTGCTTCCTCCCACTCCTGACTTTGCATTTCAGAAAAGAATTACAAATTACACACATCCTGGTGAACAGAGTAACATCACAAGTTAACTGTCCTTTCAACTTTCTCCAATCAGCAATGTTTGCCAAGGCCCAGCATTCACCTAGTATTACGAATTGCTTTCCTTTCTTTCCACAACTAGAGTGTGGTGGATCCAAGACACCAAATTTTAACACTGTACTCTAATTTGTCCATAACTCCTCTATGCTAACTAAGAACTTTTACTTCCTCAGATCGTTTCATTTGCATCATTAGTTCTACCAGTTGGATTTCTTTGGGGGATTACTTTTCATAATGTAATAAAGATTTTCATAACTCTCAAATCATAACCCTGAAGAGTAAAGAACCCCCAGACTGTACTGAGCTAGGCAATCAGACAGGCCCACTTATATGCCAGCCAAGAGACTTGTTCCAGACACCTGAAGGCACTGCAAGTCACACTTCTCTAAAATAACAAATGACTTATCAAAGGCTTTGAAAGTTACTGACAAATAACCAAAAACACAAGTATTACATGTCAAGAGTCTACCGAGATGCCAATAGTTCTCTTTCAATCTGTTTACTCTTAAGGTATAAACAGGGATGGTTTATATTTCTGAGGTCTTTTCAAGTCTTCAAGTTTTTCCTCTTCATAAGAAGTCTCCTTCACAGATACCCCATGATATGATTTTTCAGCACTCCTCAGATAAGCACGTCTATCCACAGAACTCTGGAGACATGATCAGTCAACCCCAGCAGAAAAATGTAACGGTGGACAGAGTGCTCCTCAAAGAGAACGAATGTGTCTGGGACTTTCCTGGCAGCCCAGTGGTTAAGACTCCTAGCTTCCAGTACAGGAGGCACAGGTTGGATCTCTGGCTGGGGAGCTAAGAACCCACATGCCTTGTGGCCAAAAAAACAAAACATAAAACAGAAGCAATATTGTAACAAGTTCAATAAAGACTTAAAAAAAAA
>NW_011494644.1:10532448-10546517 GCF_000754665.1 Bison bison bison
TACAGTTCAAGATTTGCAAGACATTTCAGGTTTGAAGAGAGCTGCTTTGACCTAAAGCCCCAGGACAGGGGCTTCTCTTAAGCAAGTGTAGGCTCTCTGCCATTAGAGGAATTTCAGTAGAAAATCAGAGAAACCCTAACGTGACTGATAAACTCTCCCATGAAGTTACTTCATATATCCTTTAACATTCTAAATTAATACACCAAACTAACAGGATCAGCAACAAACGATTATCAGAAAAATCATTCACCAGGATGAATTCTGCAACTTTCTGGCAATGGACCCACTTTCCTGCAATTAAACCTGTTCTTACATTATGTTATAACAAATAAACCTGAAACCAAGTGGGGAGGAATACACAATTAACTACACAGATCATCAGACAAAAGGTAAATGTATGATGGTTCAGAAAATTACCAAAACTACCAGATTATACAGTCCTATCCCAAGACAATCATTTTATTCAAGTCTACAATATCAGAATACAAGAAATTATAGTGTTCTTAATCTAACTAAAATTAGTGGCATGAGATTAATCAACCAAATGTGCAGGCTATTCCAAACCTAATTTTATCAACATTCTGAAACTAGTCAGCCAAATTATATTTTTCAAGTGATTGTTGGCTGACCCATCAGAAAAATGTATAGAGGTCAGGAATGGTCAGCTGACACAGGAAAAAAAACACATGGAAATAAAACATCCAAAGATGTTCCACTTCACTCATAACCAAATTCCTAAAGTGTCATTTTCATCTTTCACATTAAAAAGTTTTACTGGTGTCAGCCAGAATCCCACTAGTGATAATATAAACTGATTTAATCATTTTGTAGAAAAAGCACTAAATACCAGAATTTTTAAATGCACTGTTTGCCCCACAATTTCACTTCTACAAACTTATCCAACAATCTCAAAAAATGGATAAAGATACATTTAATGTGTTTACTGTAGTTCTGATGCAAAACACACTAGAAATCTAAAGTATCCAACATTAGGAAACTAGGTATAAACATGAAGGTAGGCATACCATGTTCCCAGGAAAAATCAGGAACAATGATCCACACTAGAGATAACCTGAGTTACTGAACTTCAGTAATACAGATTTCTTCCAGCAACCATGCAAAAAAGGCAAGTTCTCTCTCACTGAGGTAAAGGGAGAGGGACATTACATGAATTGGGATAACAAGGCTTTCCCACACAACAACCTTCAGTGGCAAATGCCAAAGCCTTTGACTGTGTGGATCACAATAAACTGTGAGAAATTCTGAAAGATATGGGAATACCAGACCACCTGACCTGCCTCTTGAGAAACCTGTATGCAGGTCAGGAAGCAACAGTTAGAACCGGACATGGAACAACAGACTGGGTCCAAATAGGAAAAGGAGTACATCAAGGCGGTATACTGTCACCCTGCTTATTGAACTTATATGCAGAGTACATCATGAGAAACACTGGGCTGGATGAAGGACAAGCTAGAATCAAGACTGCCAGGAGCAATATCAATAACCTCAGATATACAGATGACACCACCCTTATGGCACAAAGTAAAGAACTAAAGAGCCTCTTGATGAAAGTGAAAGAGGAGAGTGAAAAAGTTGGCTTAAAGCTCAACATTCAGAAAACTAAGATCATGGCATCTGGCCCCATCACTTTATGGCAAATAGATGGGCAAACAGTGGAAACAGTGGCTGACTTTATTCTTTTGGGCTCTAAAATCACTGCAGATGGTGACTGCAGCCATGAAATAAAAAGACGCTTACTCCTTGGAAGGAAAGTTATGACCAACCTAGACAGCACATTAAAAAGCAGAGACATTACTTTACCAACAAAGATCCGTCTAGTCAAGGCTATGGTTTTTCCATGTATGCATGTGAGAGTTGGACTATAAAGAAAGCTGAGCACTGAAAAACTGATGGTTTTGAACTGTAGTGTTGAAGAAGACTCTTGAGAGTCCCTTGGACTGTAAGGAGATCAAACCAGTCCATCCTAAAGGGAATTCAGTCCTGAATATTCATTGGAAGGACTGCTGTTAAAGCTGAAACTCCAATACTTTGGCCACCTGATGCAAAGAGCTGCCTCATTTGAAAAGACCCTGATGCTGGGAAAGATTGAAGGCAGGAAGAGAAGGGGACAACAGAGGATGAGATGGTTGGATGGCATCACCAACTCAATAGCCATGAGTTTGAGTAAACTCCGGGAGTTGGTGATGGACAGGGAGGCCTGGCGTGCTGCAATCCATGGGGTCGCAGAGTCAGACACGACTGAGCAACTGAAGTGGACTGAACTGAACCTTCAATGGTAGGAAACAATGGAGAAATATCCAAAGAATTCTAAAAAAAAAAAAAAGTATGACCCATGAATATTATACCCAGCCAAGCTGTCATTTATGGATAAAGACAACAGACACTTTCAAAATGAGTAATTCAGGGAACAGAGCAACCATAAACTCTTTTGGGAAAAAAATTATATTATATATGTATATACACACTATATATCAGCTCATCAATGTTAAATAGATTAAAAGGTTCAAGAAAACACTCAATCCCAGATGGTGGAACAATGTCTACAAGATCTGTGGGAAAGAGTGCAGTTCAAGAATTTTATACCCAGCCAAGATGTCCTTCACATATAAAGGCAGAGACATTCTTAAATCACCAAATAAGGCACTATTTCTTAAGAGTGACAATAAACTCCAGCTTACAGGGAAATGAATCAAAAATTTCAGACATGGAAAGACCATAGTTAAAAGAACTAGTAGGGGGACATTTGGATTCTTTAAAATATGAAACTAAAACTAAACACTGAGGGCATTATGGTTATAGAACAGACTATAAATGCTCTAAAGACACTGACAAAGTAAAATAACAAGCGTAAAGAGGGAAAAGTGGAAAGACTACACATCTTCTTTTCCTATTATGAAGTTCACTGATGCTGCCTAGAACTGAAACATGGATATATTAAAAATAATGCCATCTCTGTAATGGTTTCCATTACATAGAAATGTTTTCCACTTCCTTAACCTTTTTTCCTTAACCTACTGAAATTTATCAAGAGCTAATAATTATTGAAGCAAAGATATGTTTGAAATTAACAAATCATTTTTCAGTTTCATTTGTTTCTTTTTCTGCTATTAAACTGAAATGAAATGGAGAGACCTCAAGAGGACTGTGCTCAGAGGGGGAAAAAAAAAAATCAATACCAAAAGGTTACAGCCTGCAGATTACATTCGCACAACTCTCAAAATGACAAAACTACAGAGATGGAGAACAGATAGTATACTGGTTGCCAGGAGACAGGAGGAATGCTACAAAGGGTATTAGGGGGAAAAAAGTATTAGGAATGAGTCAGACCTTCAGTGGTGATGGAACAGCTCTGTACCTTGACTGCTGTAGTTACATGAATCAATACATGGAATAAATTGCACAGAACCACACACATACACGTAAATGCAGGTTACAAATGGTGAAAAGGGAAATAAGTCTGTAGTCTAGTCAATAACTGACATGTACCAATGTCAATTTCCTGGTTTTGATATTGCACACAGCTATGTAAAATGTCACCATTGGGGGGATCTGGGTGAAGGGTACAATGGAAAGCCTTGTACTCATTTTGCAACTTCCTGAGAGTATATACATATTGCAAAAAATGTACTTTTTTAAATGCAAATGATAGTAAAAATGATTTTTATTTTAAAACAAGCATGACCCCAAAAATCAGCATGATCACTTTTTTAATGAAAGTACTTATTTTAGGCATCTATTTTCCTTATCTTATAGACAAATAGAAACATATATGGACTATTAATCATAGTTCAGGGTACGAGGATCTAAAGGATTTCTCTTTTTGCCATGTTCTTTGTACCTTTTGATACTGCCTGATTTTGAATGAGCATACATAATTTTTATAAAAATTACCCAGTTGTTACTCTAAAAAAAAAAAAAACTTATCCCAAGTCTGATTATTAGCCAATTTAAAAACCAATGAGGGCTTCCCAGGTGGTGAAGCTACTGGTAAAGAAGCCACCTGCCAATGCAAGAGACATAAGAAACACAGGTTTGATCCCTGAATCGGGAAGATCCCCTGGAGGAGGGCATGGCAACCCACACCAGTATTCTTGCCTACACATCCTCACAAGGCAGAGAGAAAGAAAAACCAATGATTCCCCTCTACCTCAACTGCATTTAACTCATAAAATACCTTTACCTTTCCAGGGAGTCTGAGACCAAAGATCTTTTTTCATGATAACCTTCATACAAAAGAGCAGCAGACTGCTCTGATGTAAGTGAAC
Source organism: Bison bison bison (assembly GCF_000754665.1). Classification (NCBI taxonomy): domain Eukaryota; kingdom Metazoa; phylum Chordata; class Mammalia; order Artiodactyla; family Bovidae; genus Bison; species Bison bison. The sequence goes on from NW_011494644.1 coordinate 10,536,735, forward strand.
CACTGCGTATGCTACGCCTAACTGAAATGAAACACGTACAGAAGTCAGAGCACCTTCCTCTATGTTGCTCTGTAACGTGCTCCAGCTACCACATTACCCTCAGGAGTCACATGTTCTCTATTCTGTCACATCAGAGAAGAAGCAGAAATAGCTTTTCTCTCATTTGTTATCAGCAAACTTTTACCATACTGCCCTTTCTATTATAAGAGGTAAATTATACAAGTTTTAAGGTTATTATCACTATATGTACTTCCCTGGTGGCTCAGATGGCAAAGCATCTGTTTACAATGCAGAAGACCCAGGTTCGATCCCTGGGTCGGGAAGATCCCCTGGAGAAGGAAATGGCAATCCACTCCAGTACTATTGCCTGGAAAATCCCATAAGCTCTTATGAAATGTATGATTTGCAAATGTTTTCTCCCATTTCACTGGTTACCTTTCCAATCTGTCCGAGTACACGAGGGCCCTAAACAAAGCTAGCACGGAGTGTAATTGTGAAACACACAGACCTTTTTCTCCCGCTAACCCCCAGCTTCCTTCCCTTCCCATCAGCCTCTCTCACCGCCTTCATTTCTCTCTGCCTTGTGGGTTTCCTCAGCCACTATCCACAGCCCTCACCTCACGCCACCCCCACTCCCACTCATCCCCCAGCAGTTCTCCCAGGAGCAATCAGTTTCAGGGGCCTCCCAGGAAGTGTACCACCTACACAGCATTTGTTCTGACAACTCCTTTTGCTCACCTGCTCCTCACCTCTACCTGCTCGAAAAATTACCTGAGCTTGCTGGCTGCATGGCTTTTGTAAAAATTATACTCATACTCTATTTCAATCTTACTACGCTCTTTGAATGCTGCTACTATCAACTACTAACCTCAAGGGCCTACACTGACCTTCTGGGATTTGCTGTTTTTACACCTCTTTTTTTTCTTTTGTTTTGTGGGTGGAGTGGCTCCATCACACAGCTTGTGGGATCTCAGCTCCCCAGCCAGGGGTTGAACCCGAGCCTGCAGCAGCAGCAGCAAAAGCAGAGTCCTAATCACTGGACCGCCAGGCAAGGCCCATCACACCTGACTTCTTCAATTACCTAAATATCTGCTGAATGCTTACTGGGCACTGGAAATGTAAAGAGTGAGACTCATTCTGCTATGGGACCATAAAGAGAAGGAATCAATCCTCCCCACCCCCAGGCTTAGAGGGAAAGGAATGGAGAAAAAGCCAGGGAAAGGATGGAGGAAGTTCCCATTTTGCTCTTCAAACTTCTGAATTATCTGACACTTACTACAAGAATAGTCTTGTAATTCTTATATAATAAAAACAAATCAAAATAACATAAGTAAAAAAAAAACTATAATCAAAGATGATAAGTGTTAAACTAGCAGCTGGAAAGCCTCAAGGGGGTCATGGTCATGGTAGGTAAGGTCTCAAACAGAAGAAAAGGATGATCAAGCAGAGGGAATAGCACTGAACAAAGGCAGAGACGTATCAAAGTGTACTCGGTGTTCTGGGAATGACAACTGGCTTGCAGAGGCTATAGAACAAGACATAATTTGAGAAGTCTTTAAAAGATATTCCGAACAAACCACTATAAGCATTTAATATATCATCTTCATCCTTACTGAGAGGACTAAGAGTAAGAGAAATTGTGAAAATCCAGGGCCCATGTGCTTTCCACTACTCTGTCGTGATAAAAACTTGGTCTTTGACAACACTGCGGACCCTCCGCTCAGAACACTTTGGGGTCAAGTGACATGACCACGTCTGAGGTCCGTGAGGTAGCTCTGGCAGGAACATGGAAAGAAGATGGATTGGTGGAGGAAGAATCTGGAAGCTGTGAAGACACCAACTACAAAAGCAAGAGATGACAGTAGCCTCACCAAGGCAGAGGGAATGGAGGGTAAGGCTGAGGTCAGACATAAGTTAGCTACAGAATCAACAGGTCCATAAGTGGGGGACTGAAGGCAAAGAGAAATTTAAAGATGACTCAGCTTTATCACTGGAGTGTCCGGTGAACAAGATCACTAAGAGAGTTAGGGTATAGGGGAGGAGGTGCTAACCTAAATGGAAGACGATGGGTTTCGTTAAGACACATTTAATTTGATGTCTACAGGGCACTCCAATGGATATCCAAGGCAAGAGAATGTGACTGAGTTCTCACTGGTTCACAGCTCATAGCTGGAGTCATAAGAAAGAAGATCAAGGGAGACTGAAACAAGAGTTATATCATGGAAGCCAATGGAACCGAGAAAAAGTGTTTCCAGGCAGGGGGTGGGGAAGGGCGGGTGGGAGGCCGGAAGGGACCAGTGGTTGCCAACAGCCAAAAGAGGGCATAAGGACTGAAAAGAGGCTATTTATGTATTCACTGGACTACACCAACTGAGAATCTGTGGATTTAGGTATACTCAGGGGCTCCGGGAACCAACCCCCATGGATGCCAAGGGATGACTGTATACTGGATTCAGCACACAGTGGTGGCTGGTGGTCTTGAAAAGTAGTGACGACAAATCAGTCTGCAACAGGCTGCAGAACAAACCACCGGTGGAGACAAAAAGGGAGGAGGAAAAAGCAGCAATAAGTAACAGCTACACATTCAAGAATTCCGTCCCTCTTCACCCCAGCCTGTGCAGTTACACCTCCCTTGCACAGGACACTTCCGCTGACAACCCAACCACCTACAACTGTCACAATCCTTGTCCTGTCCAAAGACAATTACCTTCACCTCGACACAGCAGTGACTCTGTACCTACAGACAGAGCCAAATCCCTTATTTTATCAGCACATGGCCTATCTCCTGTCATCTTCCTATCAGTTCACCTGTCATCTCTTTCATCCCTACCAAATCCAATCACCAATCAATTAAAATTTCCCACCATTCCCAATCGCCAGTTTAGAGGCTTCCAAAATCAGCTTGAGCGCCTCCCTTTTCTTCGTCCCTTGCATCTGGAGTCCATCTGTTATAAGTGATGACTCTCTTGGTCAAGTCTTCCTCTCCACTCCTAACTCCAAATCCAAAGACAAGCGTTTGTCATATCCACACAGATGTTCTATCTGGTTTCCTACACCAATCTAACCTACACACAGCAGATGAATCAATGTTCCTTCAAGAAAAAAATTAACCAAAAAACAAAGCCAAACTCCCTAGGATAGGGCTGGAGCCCCTCCATTACCCAGCTTTTAACTGCTTTTATAAGCTTTCTAACTGCTTCTTCACAAAAATCACCACCACTGCCAAACTAGTCTATTAGAGACGCTATCATAACACTACATGTTCAGTTACACCCTTCTCTTCTCAAGTGCCCCCTCTCTGCAAGTTCTATTCACTCTCCTTCTCTAAAAACCTTGAACACACAAGACTGCCACCGCATTCCTAACTACAACATAACTGTCTAGGATTTCCCTCATAGCTCAGTCGGTAAAGAATCTGCCTGCAATGCAGGAGACCCAGATTTGATTCCTGGGTCAGGAAGAGCCCCTGGAGAAGGAAATGGCACCCTTCTTCAGTATTCTTGCCTGGAGAATCCCATGGACAGAAGAGCCTGGCAGGCTACAGTCCATAGGGTCACAGAGTCGGACACGACTTAGCGAATAAACCACCACCACCACTACAGGAGGAATTGTTCTATACTCCTGGGATACATCAGTGAACAGAGCAAAGCTATAGGAAGTTAGTATTTTGGCAGAAAGAGGTAACAAAAACAGACCTCATAAATAACATTAAGTTTGTAAAATGTTTAAAAGTGTGTATGCTACAAAAAGAAGTGGGATGAGAGTTCTGAGATGGGATCACAGTTTTCAGTAAGGACTGGCCTCACTGGGAAGATTACTCCTGAGAAGACTTGAAGAAGTTCACACTGCTCCTGTAGCTGTCTAGGGGAAAGAACAGCCCAAGGAGAGACAAGAGATGGGGGCAGGCACACATCTGGAGCTTCTCAAGGACAGCAAGGAGGCCAGGGCAGCTGAACAGAATGAGCCAAGCAGGGAAGAGCAGGAGAGGGGTTCAGAAAGTAATCACAGCCAGAACATGGAGGGCACAGCAGGCCACGGAGGCGCACCATGGCCTTCCCTCTAAGTGAGCTGAGAAGCCAAGGAAACAGAACAAAGATATCAGGTGCCTTCGATTTTTCAAAGGACCACTGAGGCTACTGTGTTAATATAGTCTATAAAGGCACAAGGTCAGAAGCTAAGAGAACAGTTAGGAGACAACTGCAATAATGCAGGCAAGAGATGCTCAAGGCCTAAACTAGAGAGACAGCAGTAGAGGGAACAAGAAGTGAAAATCCTGGCTACAATTCAAAGGTAGAAAACAATCAGCCTTCCTGATACAGACCAGATGTGGGACAGAAGAGAAATAAAGGTCAAGGATGACTCCAAGTTTTTGGCACAAGCAATTAAACGGATGGAGCTACCCCCAACTGAGACAGAGAAGCCCTGTGGGTGGAAAGGAATTAAGGCAAAGATCGGGAGTGGAGTTTTAGACAGGTTACATTTGCCATGCCTGACAAACGAGCTTGCATGTCAAGTATGCAGCTGTGTATGTGAGAAAGGCAGCTGGGGAAACAGGTCCAGCCTGGGAGCTCACTGGACCCGAGGCTTAGAGCACTCCACCTGTTCAAAGATCGTGGGATGAGGAAGAAATATCCAGTAAGATGGGGGGAACCAAAAGCACATTTTAGCGTCCTGGAGGCCAGGTGAAGACAGACTTAACAGAGAAGAGAGTATTCAACGTGTCCAATGCTACTGACAGACTGAGTAAGATGAGGACTAACCTCTATGTTCAACAACTGTGGGGCGGGACCTTGACAAGCGAGCTTAAGAGAGAATGGAAGGAAGGTGTGGAATTAGAGACCACTCTTTCCTGGAGTTCTGCCGCAGAGGAATGAGGAAATGGAGCAGCAGCTGGCCAGGAAGGTAGCAGTAAAGGTATTCACGATGAGAAAAAATAGCATGTTTGTGTACCGCGTCCATATGGGCAGCATGTTTGTGTACTGTGTCCATACCGGCACACAGAGCCCCTACTAAGCCCATGCACCACAACTACTGAGCCCTACAAAGTCCTGAGCACTCGACAAATGTCAATTCCTTCCTTCACTTCCACCCTTATTTTCTATTATTTTTATTGATCTATATCTAATCTTTGTAACTATCTGCAAATTTTCAACTAGAGGGCTCTTTTTTCCCTTGTCCAACTCTTCTGAATCCTTCACGACTCAAATATTTCTCCTGGGAACTCTTCCCTGGCCACTCTGCCCCACTAACCTCCCTCAGGTGTGCTACCAATGAATTCTTCTACTATGTGTTAGTCAATCAGTCATGTCCAACTCTTTGCAACCCCATGGACTGTAGGCAAGAATATTGGAGCGGGTTGCCATTCCCTTCTCCAGGGCATCTTACCTACCCAGCGATCGAACCTGGGTCTCCTGCGTTACAGGCAGATTCTCTACCATCTTAGCCACCAGGAAAGCCCTATTCTTCTACTATGCTAAACCTTATCACACAGCCTCTCGTAATTACCAGAATATATGTCCCATTTCCTCACTAAACTGACTCCCAGGGGTCAGGGGCAATATAACCCTTCCTGGGGTAAAAGTGTAGCAGTTGAGAGCACTGACTCTTGAACCAGACTGCCAGGCTCTGAATGCCAATTCTATCAATTGGTTGTAGTGTGAGCTTGAGAAGCTGCCTAACCATTCTGGGCCTTGAATGTTCTCATCTATAAAATGGGAAATAAAAATAGTCTCTGCCTCCTGGCATTGTTTGAAAGGCTCAGATAGTTAAGTATCTGCCTGCAGTGCAGGAGACCTGAGTTTGATCCCTGGGTCAGAAGATCACTGGGGAAGGGAACGGCTACTCTAGTATTCTAGGCTTCCCTACTGGCTCAGCTGGGAAAGAATCCACCTACAATGTGGGGGACCTGGGTTCAATCCCTGGGTTGGGAAGATCCCCTGGAGAAGGGAATGGCTACCCACTCCAGTATTCTGGCCTGGAGAATTCCATGGACCTCCAGAGAAGCCTGGCAGGCTGCAGTCCATGGGGTCACAAAGAGTTGGACATGATTGAGCGACTTTCACTTTCTTTCATAGAGACTCTTTCATGATGATAATGTATCCACAGATCCTAGGATTTTACGTTTGATGCAGGAAGTCAATAAACAGATGAATAAACTGAGGCACTACAAAGCTCGGGACTGTTGTACAGAATAACTTCTCGACACCACGTTAATAATGTTTTGGGGTTCTGTTTAGCAGGTCATTTTATCATTTGAACCATACATCGCCTCATTTTTTCAAGAGCTGTTCAAGTCTTTCCTGGATAGTTAACCTGTCTCCCAGAAAACCTCTGTGCCAAGACTGCCACAGAGAACCTGAGTACCGCTGAACCTTGCCCTGTGGTCTCCCTCCACCACCACAGCTTCTTCATGCCTCCAGTCCTGCAGTGCACAACGCAATACAGTTGCCGAACTAACGGAAGGCACACCAAGTGAGGAGCCAAATTTAAGGTCTGATTTTCCCTCCATTACAGGGACTGTTCACAGAAGACGACATTCAAAAATGAGAAGGCTTAGTAACCAAAGCAATCTTCCAGGCAACTAAAAAAAAAAAAACAACCCACTAATTTAAGCAAGGGTTCAATTTTGCACAAAATTTCCATAATAAGCAAATCTGACATTAAGTAAGAACTTTTCAGAGAAGTGGTGGGAACCTCTGAGATGTTACATCACTTGAGAACTCATGAGAATTCAACCCAAAATGATTTCATCAAAGGTAGTTACAATCTCACTGTTCTAGGTATTCCTTGCTGAACCTACAAATCTTTCACTAATTCTAAATTTGCAGGTCAAAACTCATCTTCCTAGAGGGAGACTTTAAAGGAAATTCCTATGGTCCCTTGCCCACATCACCATCTCAGAACCAAATAAAATATAGTTGGATGACATTCCCAACCATCTTCCATGTGAGGCAGCATCTGTACCTCAAGGAGCAGAGACTTTGGAGAAGGGCAGCCTGGGACCAAATGCCAGCTCCACCTCTTGTTAAACAGGAATCCTACACCAGGTATACTCACCTCCTCCTCTAGTAGTAATGGCAATATGGTAACCAACCTAGCAGGGCTGGTGTGCATAACTGATACTGAATGACTGAAAAGAAACAAATAAATGAAACACAGGTAGCTCAGTGTAGATACTTAACCAATGGTAGTTCTATCATATTACATCATTTTCATCTTATTAGGGAACTGAAATTTAGAAAGAAGGTATTACAAAGGCCCCAACTTATTTGCCAACGCTTTCAAGGCTTTTCAAAGCAAAAATGTCAAGTCACTACGAAATGGAAAAAGAGTTTCTGGAACAAATAAAGAACTGTGATCCCTCCCCTCAAATGAGACACAAACCAGGCAACAGCTTCCTTGCAGTCGGGGGCAAGGCCTGCCCCAGCCACACCCCTGAACCTGGGACACCTAAGGAGACAAACCCCTGGGGTCAGTGCTGCAAAGAGGACACGATTTGACAGTCCTATTGGCCTCACATCCGCTGTGGTCACCCCCTGTGTGCTAAAATAAGTGAGGGGAAGGTTACAAAAAACTTGACTGAAAAGTTATCTCAGAAAAAAATGGTAAATGGTGATCATGAAGTCAACTACTTTACAATTAATTGCTCAAAGGTGGTTATTTTCATAACGCTCTCCTGACTGCCAATTAAAATGAAACCTGAATACAAGGGTGCTCGGCCAGCTAAGTCGATACACAGTAAAATTCTGCCCAAATGTTCTAAGGCAATGTTGTCAGCTACCTGAGAGAAGGTACCTGTCTGTCTTGTTTATCTGACATTTGCTAGAGCCTCGCATACGATGGCCACTTACATTCATTAAAAGATGTGTACACCCGTGTTCATATCAGCATTTTTCACAGTAGCCAAAAGGTGGAAGACACCCAAGCGTCCATCAACAGATGAACGGATAACAAAATGTGGGCGGCACACACAATGGAATATTATTCAGTCATAAAAAGGAAGGACATCCTGACAGATGCTACAACACAGATGAACCTTGCAGACATTATGCTAAGTGAAATGAGCCTGTCACAGAAAAACAAAAACCGTACAACTCCACTTATATGCAGGCTTATACAGTAGTTAAATTCAGAGAGACAAGTAGAAGCGTGGTCACTAGGGGACAGAGAAGAAGGGACTGGGAGTTTCTGTTTAATGGGTATAGTTTCAGTTTTACAAGATGAAAATAATTCTGGGGATGGACACAATATGAGTGTACTTAATGTGACTGAACTGTACCCTTAAGGATGGTTAAAATGGGGCTTCCCTGGTGGCTCAGTGGTAAAGAATCCACCTGCCAATGCAGGAGACACGGGTTCCACCCCTGGTCCGGGAAGACCCCGCATGCTACAGAGCAACTAAGCCCGTGCATGTAAGATAAAGGGGAAAAAAAAATGGTTAAAATGGTGCATTTCATGTTACCTATATTTTACCACCATTTTTTTTTAATTCATTGAAAGAATCAATGAAGGCCCACTGAATACTACTATCATCATTCATTCAGTGTTACACCTCATACTTTTGTTCATTAGAGAATTCCTGTCTCCACATTCTACAGCTGAGGACATTGGGACTCAAAAAGCTTAACTGATCTGCCACTATCCATCCTACCTACGCATGGTACAGGCAACACTACACAGTGCTGCCTGGCATTAATGGTGCATTTTATCTGACTGGTTATAAGCATCATGAAGACAAGGGCTACAGCTTAGGTCTCCTCTCTCTGCCCCAGACCTAACACATCACCTACAGGACACTCCAACGTTCAGAACACCACGCTGGCCTGAAGAGCTATTATCACAGACAATGTCATGGCCTCCTTTTCTCTACTAAACCCCTAACGTGACAGAGATAAAATGGGCAACCTATAACTGGAGGTGCTCAAACACAGACTTGACGTCTCAAGCATCTTCCGTGGGCCTACTATGTACCAAGAGCCAGAGAAGATAAAAATTCTGACAATTTCACCTTTGAGGGAACTGAGTCCACCACAATGGACTACTACGGCTCAGAAATAATCACTCCAACAAGACAAATGCTAAAAAACAGATGTGCACAAATCTCAGGAAGTACTGAGAGTGCCTTTGGGCCTGGAAAATACGGAATGTTATCCTCAGAAGAGGTGGCTTCTGAACCAGATCTGGAAAGATGAAGCGATCTCCAGGCACTCCAGGGCAAAGGTCAGAGCATGTAGTAGACAGGCAGGCAGGGTGAGTGTCAACAGAGTACAGTTCCTGACTTTGCAATGATCTAGGTAAGTGACCTTTGCAAACCACAAACCCTCTCAGCTGCCCTGTATATAAGCTTATACCAAGATGGCAACCCACTCCAGTATTCTTGCCTGGAGCATCTCATGGATAGAGGAACCTGACCGGCTGCAGTCCATGGAGTCGCAAAAAGTCGGACACGACTGAGCCGGCTAAAACAAGATCCACTCCAGCTCTGTCAAGTGTGTTCTACTAGGAGCTCTGAAATCAAACTAGGTTCAAACCTTGCCACTGTCACTTAAAGAGTGACCCGGAACTGGATATTTAGTTGCTCTGTGCCTCAGTCTCCCCACTTCAGAACACAAGGCTGGTGTACTAATTAAATAACACATGTCAATCACTTAGCACAGAATTGTTAGCTACTGTCGTGATGAGCTACAATGTAGGAGAGGCAAACAACAGATTCAAGGGTTGTGTCTGCGTCCAGGTCCCTCCCAGTCCTGAACCATCCCTGGGGCGGGAGGCGGGGTGGAGGGG
>NW_011494644.1:10546617-10546905 GCF_000754665.1 Bison bison bison
TGGGGGGGGATGGGAGCTCAGAGCCCGGCTGCAAACCCTGCACGCATGTGTCACTGCCGGACTCGGCACGCGCCTCTCCCCGCCCCAGGGAGAAGCGATGGCTCAGCAGTCCCGGGCCCGCTCCCACCGCTCAGACTTGGCACCCGGGAAGGAAGGGGCTCCGACCCCACTTACCATGCTGGCCGGGGGAGGGGGCGGCTCAGGTGAGCTGGCTCTCGGGCTTCGGACACGTCCGGCTTGCACAGTTCAGGTCATGGTCCCGGCAGGCTCGGGAAGTCCCCCGCCCAT
>NW_011494644.1:10547494-10569690 GCF_000754665.1 Bison bison bison
GGCCCCGCCCCACGCCCGCCGCCCTCCGCCGGTCCACGCGGGCAAGCGGCCATGTTGGTAAAGGGAACTGGCCCTGCCATCTTGGTAAAGGGGCGGTTTCTCTTTCATTTCCTGAGTTCATTCATTCCACCCATCTTCAAGGAGCACCTTCTATTTGCCCAGCACCCGGCTAGAAGTCGGTTGCACGCAGCCTCTTCCCTTGTGGAATTTACATCCATTCAGCCCACAGACATTTTAGCTGCTGTGGACCAGGCTCAGCTGTGGATGCCAGGACTAGTACAGTAAACAAGATCGCTGTAGTCCCTGCACTCAAGGAGGCAGATAAGCAGCAAGTAGCAAGCAAGTGAATAAATTAATTGTAAGCAACGAGAAGTGTTGTGAGTGTTATGAACGAAAGAACACACAGGGGCCCCAGGTAGAACATGGAAGGGAGGAATGGAAATGTAAATAAGCCTGAGGATAAAGTCAATAGCCGCCAGCGTGATCAAAGTTAAGGAACAGCAACTGCAGAGATTCTAACAAGGCAAAGATGTGGTAGGTTCCGGTTCCTGTTTCTATCCTCCAACCCACTTTACTTGTGAAAGTACTGACTTTAACAAATAGAAGCAAGAAACAATGCCCAGCAGTAGAGGTGCGGCTAGTCATGAGCTGGACCAAATCTGTGTAGTGGCCTTCAAATTCCAGCATGAACTAGAATCACCTGGAGGGCCTGTTAAAACACTGATTGCCCTTCCCCACTCCCAGAGCTCATCAGTTCAATTCAGTTCAGTCGCTCAGTCGTGTCAGACTCTTTGCAACCCCATGAATCGCAGCACGCCAGGCCTCCCTGTCTAATCGGTAGAAGCTCATAAATTACATTTCTAAAAAGTTCCTGGGTGATACTAATGCTCCAGGTCCAGGGATCACCCTTGGAGGACTGCTGATATAACTCAAGGCCACAGAAAGCAATGGCTTTCATTTATTCTTTCATTAAGTATTTATTGTTGCCCACTAAGTGACAACCACTGTTCTGAGGATTCAATGCTGATAAAGCAGACACACTTGGGCCTTTATGGAATAGAGAGATGAATTATTTTAAAAGTATTACCAAATGAGTCATCACTTTTAATTGCAATAAGAGCATTGAAGAAAAATACAAACCATTTGAGGGTTAATAGCCAAGGGATCTAAGCTAATCTTGGGGGTTTGGATGGGGAGGCAGTCAGGAAGTGACATTTATTTACCTGTGGCTTGAATGACATGTTATAGTTGGCGAGGCAAAGTGAGGGGACAGAATCTCCAACTGCATGTACAAGAGAAGCCATCTCAAAAGATAAACAGATGAATCAGGATGGATGCCAAGTGGCCTGCCCTGTCTTGGCTCAGTGTAGTGAAATGAGCCAAGACTTTGGAATGAGAGATTTGGAGTGGGAAACCCAGCTCTTATCACTGAAAGTGAAAGTGAAGTCGCTCAGTCATGTCCAACTCTCTTGGACCCCATGGACTGTAGCCTGCCAGGCTCCTGCCTTCATGGGATTTTCCAGGCAAGAGTACTGGAGTGGGTTGCCATTTCCTTCTCCAGGGGATCTTCCCAACCCAGGGATTCAACCTGGATCTACCCACATTGTAGGCAGACGCTTTACCGTCTGAGCCACCAGGGAAGATCTCTCTTAATCACCGCTGCTGCTAAGTCACTTCAGTCATGTCCGACTCTGTGAGACCCCAGAGATGGCAGCCCACCAGGCTCCCCCGTCCCTGGGATTCTCCAGGCAAGAACACTGGAGTGGGTTGCCATTTCCTTCTCCAATGCATGAAAGTGAAGAGTGAAAGTGAAGTCGCTCAGTCATGTCTGACTCTTAGCGACCCCATGGACCGCAGCCTACCAGGCTCCTCCATCCTTGAGATTTTCCAGGCAAGAGTACTGGAGTGGGGCGCCATTGCCTTCTCTGCTCTTAATCACTAGCTGAGGTATATTGAGCAAGAGACTATCAAAGTCTTAATTTTCTCACTGTGTAATTAGATGAAACAACAGGAAGTCAACTCACTCTCAATAAGAAGTATGCCAGGACTTCCCTAGCAGTCCAGTGGTCAAGACTCGGTGCTTCCAACGCAGGGGATGTGGGTTCAGTCCCTGGTCAGGGAATCAAGATCCCACATGCCACATGGCCAAAAAATGGATGTATGCCTTTGGCTCACATAATTCGCAAACCTGGACAACCAGAAATAAGTCAGCTTCAGGCTGGGAGTGATGGGTGCCCTGGATCCATTAATCTAGGATTTTCTTGGCTTTGCCATCCTAGGTGTATCAGCCTTGTCCTCAAGATGGCAGCCAGTGCCAGCCAGGGCCACAAAATTCCCTGTTCACATCCAGCAAGAGAGAGCACTTCCCTAGTGGTCCAGGGGCTGACCCTGTGCACCCAGTACAGGGGACCAGGATTCAATCCCTGGTCAGGGAACTATGCCCCACATGCCACAACTAAAGATCCCACGTCCAACAACTAAGACCCAGCACAGCCAAATAAATGCATATTTTAAAAAGAGAGAGAGCATATTTTCCCATGTCTTATCTCATGGCAGTAAGTTTTATACTTCTGGTCCTAATCGACCCAGGCCTGCCCATCCCTGAGCTAGCCATGTAGAGGAAGATGGAATTGCTAAGACTGACTTAAAGAAGCCTCCCCTGGGGCTGATTTCAATTCCCCAGAATAAAGTGGATTTGTTGGCATCACCGCCATGTCCATCATACCTTCATTGCCAGGATAGAGTGAAGATTAAACTTAATGTACACAAAACATCTAGCACATAAGGCAGACAATACATCACAGCTATTATTAATTTTACTCCAGGGATTTTGTCCAAGTCAACTAAATAACATTTTGTTATTAATATTAATCTCAAGCGTGTCTATTCCAAAAAAAGATTTAAGGCTGCTGTTACCTTTTGTTGGCACTGCAGGGATGGCCCCTATCCATCTCCTTCTGCCCATTCCTATTGCTACTGCCTTGGTCTCATTCATTCTGCTATTTGTTCAATATTCAGTTAGTATCAACTTTCTGCCAGACCTTTTGCAAAACCTAAGATTTCCAAAATGAATAAGATTCAGACAAACTGTTCACTGCCTCATGGTGGAAACAGCCACCAAACAATTACCACAGTGTGAGAGATGCTATAATAGAGATAGGTACAAACCTTCTGGGCTTCCCAGGTAGCACAGTGGTAAAGAATCCACCTGCCAATGCAGGAGATGCAAGTTCGATCCCTGGGTCGGAAAGATCCCTGGGGTAGGAAATGGTCACCCACTCCAGTATTCTTGCATGGAAAATCCCATGAACAGAGGAGTCTGGCAGGCTACAGTCCATGGGGTTGCAAAGAGTCGAACACAACTAAGCGACTGAGCAGCTGAGCACACACACTTTCATAAGTTTTTCTAGCAATAGTAGGGGAAGTAGTTGTGAGGCTAAACAAAAATGGTAACGTTTCAGTTGGATCTTCTGGGATGAATAGAAGTTCACCTGAATGCAGCAGTGTCCCCAACTCCTATTCCAACTCGAAGCTGTCTTCTACTGTGACAAGACTCTTTCCACTGCAAGTGACAAAATTGGGACTCTAGAGTTGGAACTCAACTATCATATGAAAAAAAGGGACTGTATTGTTTCTAGGAGAGATCCAACGGGTTGCATGGATTTCAGACACAACTGAATTCTGGGTCTGAAATGATATTACAGAACTCAGTTTTTCCCCATTTCTTGGTTCTGCTTGAAGATCCATGTGGTGGGCCTTGCATACCCAGGCTTTATCTTCTCCCAGATGGAAACCTGGTAAAAAAATAGAGTATGCCTCTCCTACAAATGTTCCAGGAAAATAATCCCATTGGCTTTCGTTGGCTCACTATGAACCAATCATTCCAACCAGGGGTGAATATGATGCTGTTATTGGCTGGACATTAGTCACATGCTCCACCCCAAGCTCCACAATATCTCTTTCAAGGGAATGGCCAAGTTCTCTCTGAGCCCAACTACAATTGTGCCAGGCTGTTAGAACCTGGAGAATTCTCCCATTTTGCAGATGAGGAAACATGTTAGTTTCTCAAAAGGTGTGTTAACAGTAACACTCAGTATGGACTTGGTGAAAGAAGGGGGGGGAAAAAGGGTAAGTGGTGTGTGGTACCCTCTATAGGTGATAGGAAAACTGTCTTTAACCTGTCATTCAAGGCCTTTGACAGTCTGAAACTGTATAACCAGACTCTCTGGGTTGAGTCTCTACTCTGCCCTTTACTAGCTGTGTGGCCTTGAGGAAGTCACTTAAACTCTCTGTACTTCAGTTTCTTCATCCATGAAATGGGAATAACATCAGTACCTACCTGGCCAGGTAGGTACCTGTGTGAGTCAGATTCTGTCAGAAAACCCTAATTTAGATTTGAAGGATTGACAGGGCGTAATTCAAAGGCGAAGAGTTGACTCACTGGAAAAGACTCTGACGCTGGGAAGGATTGGGGGCAGGAGGAGAAGGGGATGACAGAGGATGAGATGTCTGGATGGCATCACCGACTCAATGGACATGAGTCTGAGTGAACTCAGAGTTGGTGATGGACAGGGAGGCCTGGCGTGCTGCGATTCATGGGGTTGCAAAGAGTCGGACACGACTGAGCGACTGAACTGAACTGAACTGAATTCAAAGGCAGGTAAGGAAACCCTTCAAAGGGTAATACAGTACCCGAAGTCTAGCCATAGTAGGACAACTTGCACCTCTAGACCTAACAGGGCAAGAGGAGGAATGGCTGCCAGAATCTGACAAGGGAGAATCAGGTGAAAGAAGCTGAAGTAAGCATCCAGCCAAGGTGATCCTGCAGGGAAGAAGCCAGTGGAACAAATATGCTGACCTCACTGTCTTCCCTCCCCCTCTCCTGCTGGGACTCCCCATTGCATAAATCCAACTAGCAGCCAGGGACCAAGGGATGCTGCTGATACTGTTCATAGAGACCAACCTCTTAGACTCAGGGCTAGGCCGAGAAGGGGAATAGAAGAGAACCAGCAGAGTACCATGAAGTGTTTAGAACAAAACCTGGCATTTAAACATGTAAAGTTTTTTGTTGTTGGGTTTTTGTTTTGTTGGCAGAACATGGGCTCCAGGGTGTGCACTTAGCAGTTGTAGCTTATGGACTTGGCTGCCCCATGACATGTACGGTCTTCCCGGAACAGGGATCAAACCCATGTCCCCTGCATTGACAGGCAAATTCTTACCCTCTGCACCACTAGGGAAGTCCCTAAAGACTTTCAATCATGTTAGCTAGCAATTACTATTTCCATCCTAGTTCCAGCCCTCCTTTCAAACTCCTCTTCCTCAAATCCTCATGGCTCCTGGAAAACAGTAGGCTCTTTCAGGTCTCTGCGCCTATGCTCATGTTGTTCCATCTTAGGATGACCTTTTCCTTACCCCTTGCAGTCTCGTATTCATCCCAAAGACCAAACGCAGTTGTCTCCCACAGAGTGTCCTCTTCCTGCGGAGTAAAAGAAAGTGAAACAGTGCTAGTTGCTCAGTCCTGTCCGACTCTTTGTGACTCCATGGACTGTAGCCCACCAAGCTCCTCTGTCCATGGAATTCTCCAGGCAAGAACGTTAGAGTGTGTTGCCCTTCCCTTCTCCAGGGGATCTTTCCAACCCAGGGATCAAACCCGAGTCTCCTGCATTGCAGGCAGATTCTTAACCATCGGAGCCACCTGAATAAAAGGAGTTAATAAACCATCATTAATATGATATTGGAGAAATACTGCCTGCAGCTTTACCTGGTTGTAACAGCCCCTGGAAATATCCAACAGGAATCATCCATAGATACAGCATTATGCGACAGAGACCTCTAATGTCCAGCCATGTCAAGGACAGATTGTACTTCCCCATTCCTTGCAGTTGACTGAGTGGAAGTGACCCATGTCACTTCTGGGCCAGAGCATTTCCTTGCATGGGTGATTCCCTTACATTCTGCTCTCCCCTGCCATAGTGAACCCTGAGGCACCATGTTGAAATTGTGGCACCATGAAATGAAGTGACTGCACGGGAAGAACCCTTTCCTGACCCACACCAGACCAGCAGAATGAGCTGATTTTGTTTTCAGACAAAGTGATAGGTAATAAGTGGATTTATTTAGAGAGAAATACATTTCACAAAGAAATAGAGGGAAACAATAGAATGGGAATGACCAGAGATCACTTCAAGAAAATTAGAGATACCAAGGGAACATTTCATGCAAAAATGGGCACAATAAAGGACAGAAATGGTATGGACCTAACAGAAGCAGAAGATGGCAGGTGGCAAGAATACACAGAAAACTATACAAAAAAGATCTTCACAACCCAGATAATCACGATGGTATGATCACTCACCTAAAGCCAGACATCCTGGAATGTGAAGTCAAGTGGGTCTTAGGAAGCATCACTGTGAACAAAGCTAGTGGAGGTGATGGAATTCCAGGTGAGGTATTGCAAATCCTAAAAGGTGATGTTGTGAAAGTGCTGCACTCAATATTCCAGCAAATTTAGAAAATTCAGTAGTGGCCACAGGACTGGAAAAGGTCAGTTTTCATTCCAATCCCAAAGAAGGGCAATGCCAAAGAATGTTCAAACTATGAACAATTGTACTCATATCACATGCTACCAGAGTAATGCTCAAAATTCTCCAAGCCAGGCTTTAATAGTACATGAACTGAGAACTTTCAGATGTTCACGCTGGATTTAGAAAAGGCAGAGGAACCAGAGATCAAATTGCCTACATGCACTGGATCATAGAAAAGCAAGAGAATTCCAGAAAAACATCTACTTCTGCTTCATTGACTATACCAAAGCCTTTGACTGTGTGGATCACAACAAATTTTGGAAAATTCTGAAAGAGATGGGAATACCAAGCCACCTGACCTGCCTCCTGAGAAATCTCTATGCAGGTCAAGAAGCAACAGTTACAACTGGACATGGAAAAACAGACTCATTCCAAATCAGGAAAGGAGTACATGAAGGCTGTATATTGTCACCCTGCTTATTTGACTTATATGCAGATTACGTCATGTGAAATGTCAGGCTGGATGAAGCAAAAGCTGGACTCAAGATTGCCAGGAGAAACATCAATGACCTCAGATATGCAGATGACAACACCCTTATGGCAGAAAATGAAGAGGAACTAAAGAGCATGTTGAAAGTGAAAGAGGAGAGTGAAAAAGCTGATTTAAAACTCAACATTCAAAAGGCAAAGATCATGGCATCTGGTCCCATCATTTCATGGCAAATAGATGAGGAGACAATGGAAACAGTGAGAGACTTTATTTTCTTGGGCTCCAGAATCAGATGGTGACTGCAGCCACAAATTAAGACTCTTGCTCCTTGGAAGAAAAGCTTTGATAAACCTAGACAACGTATTAAAAAGCAGAGACATTACTTTCCCAGCAAAGGTCCGTCTAGTCAAAATTATGATTTTCCCATGTATGGATGTGAGTGTTGGACCATAAAGAAAGCTGAGCACTGAAGAATTGATGCTTTTGAACTGTGGTGTTGGAGAAGACTCTTGAGAGGCCCTTGGACTGCAGGGAGATCAAACCAGTCAATCCTAAAGGAAATCAGTCCGAATGTTCATTGGAAGGACTGATGCTGAAGCTGAAGCTCCAATACTTTGGCCACCTGATGCAAAGAACTGACTCATTAGAAAAGACCCTGATGCTGGGAAAGATTGAAGGCAGGAAGAGAAGGGCCCAACAGAGGATGAGATGGTTGGATGGCATCACTGACTGGTGGACATAAGTTTGAGCAAACTCTGGGAGATGGTGAAGGGCAGGAAAGCCTGGTGTGCTGCAGTTCATGGGGTTGCAAAAAGTCGGACAGCACTGAGTGACTGCATAACAAAGCAAGGAGAATGAGTAGCTCATGCTCAGAAGACCCAAACTCTTCAGTGGTTTCAGCGGCAAGGGCTTTTAAAGATGCTGTTGAGGGGAGGGTCATAGTATGTGGACAGCTTGTGGACATTCTTCTGACTGGTTGGTGGTGAGGTAACAGGGTGATGTTTCAGGAATCTCAACGTTCTGGTTCCAGTCAGCAGAGGGCCTGTTGTAAAGCAGCAGGAACTCACCATCCTCCACCTGGGTGGGGAGTCTTAGATTCTGAAGAACAACCCAAAGATATGCATCAAATTGTTATCCATTTCCTTTTAGGAGGAACTAGGAGTCCTGTGGTTCTTGTCCTAATCACTGATTGCTTGAGCCTGCTCTTTGAAATTCAGGGAAGGCCTTGGAGACCGAAGCCTTTTTTCTCCTACAAACAAGAAGTGGAGGGACTTCCCTGGTGGTACAATGGTTAAAAATCCACCTTACAATGCAGGGGACCTGGGTTCAACCCTTGATCAAGAAACTAGGTCCCACAAGCTGCAACCAAGAGTGCTCATGCCGCAGGGAAGATTGAAGATCCCAAGTGCCTCGACTAGACCCACAACTAAGACCTGCAAACTATTTACTTGCAGCCAAGTAAATAATTATATTAAAAAGGTTGGGGTGGGGGAGGCTTCCCTGGTGATTCAGTGGTAAAGAATCTACCTGCCAAATGCAAGGGACACAGTTTCGATCCCTGATCCAGGAAGATCCCCCATGCTGCGGAGCTACTAAGCCCGTGCACCACAACTGTAGAATCTGGGCTCTAGAGCCCGGGAGCTGCAACTACGGAGTCCACGCACCGCAGCTACTGAAGCCTGAGAACCCTAGAGCCTGTGCTCTGCAACAAGAGAAGCCGCTGCAATGAGAGGCCTGCGTGCCCTGCAACTGGAGAGTGGCCTCTGTTTCCCACAACTAGAGGAAAGACCGTGCAGCAACAAAGACCCAGAAAAGCCAAAAATAAATGAATAAAGGTATTAAAAAAAAGAAAAAGAAAGAAAGAAATGGAGGTCACAGAGGGACTTTTGTGCCTGAGAAGGCCTGCAGGGTCCTGCTTGGCTTCAATCCCCCCTTTTCTTTGATATTCCTCAATTCTGAAGGGAACAGGGTTGGGACAAGAAAGGGAATAAAGTTTTGTATAGAGAGATTAATCATAAACTCAGCAGAACTGAGTTTGAGGGAGATTCAGTTTCATATTTAGTAAGAGGAAGAAAATGTCAAAAGGAAACTGAGGGGGAGATGAATGTTCAGTAAATTGAAAACAAGTGCTCCCCAAATGAGCACTCTGTTCCCTTGAAGAATCCCAGCCTGGAGGAGGCCCAGGCTAATCGCATCCTCTCACAGGGCAGTACAATGGACTGGGGTGACCTCCATGATGGAGCAGTACAAGCCAGCTAGACTTGGGCCATGTGGTCAGAGAGAGTTTCCCAGAGGAACCAACACTTAATCTCAGGCTTGAAGAGTGATGGTGTTGCAAGAAAAAATGGGGTGCGAGAGGATGGTCACTTCCCAGGTCTCAGGGGATTCCCTGGGACCAGTTGCCAAGTGACAGTCCATAGCTTCACACAGGAAAGAATTCAAGAATGAGACACAGTCAAATGAAAGCCCAAGCGTATTTAGAGATTTTGGGGCCGCCGCCCACTTTTTGGCCTTTTATCGTTAGCCTCAGAACTGTCATGGCACCTGTGGTTGTGTCATTTAGTGAAACTGAAAGTGAAAGTCGCTCAGTCGTGTCCGACTCTTTGTGACCCTACAGACTATACACTCCATGGAATTCTCCAGGCCAGAATACTGGAGTGGGTAGCCTTTCCCTTCTCCAGCGGATCTTCCTGAGCCAGAAATCGAACCAGGGTCTCCTGCATTGCAGGCAGATTCTTTACCAGCTGAGCTACCAAGAAAGCTGATATCATTCAGATGCTAATGCATTAAAATAAGTGTATAGTGAAGCTCAAGGTCTATTAGAAGTCAAATCTTCTGCCACCTTGGAGCTGCTGCTGCTGCTAAGTCACTTCAGTCGTGTCCGACTCTGTGCAACCCCAGAGACTGCAGCCCACCAGGCTCCCCCATCCCTGGGATTCTCCAAGCAAGAACACTGGAGTGGGTTGCCATTTCCTTCTCCAATGCATGAAAGTGAAAAGTGAAAGTGAAGTCGCTCAGTCGTGTCCGACTCCTAGAGCCCCCATGGACTGTAGCCCACCAGGCTCCTCCGTCCATGGGATTTTCCAGGCAAGAGTACTGGAGTGGGGTGCCGTTGCCTTCTCCGATATCTTGGAGCTAGTTGGTTCTAACCAGTTTTTGTGGTATCCTCAACAACTATGTTATTCTTTTAATAGTTGGGCCCTACCCGCTTCCCTCCTGTCTCAATGGGAATCAGAATCTCCTATGTAAAAGGGTTGTTGCTTAGTTGCTAAGTTGTGTCCAACTCTTTGCAACCCCATGGACTATAGCCCACCAGGCTTCTCTGTCCATGGGATTCTCCAGGCAAGAATACTGGAATGGGTTGCCATGCCCTCCTCCAGGGGATTTTCCCAGCCCAGGGATCGAACCTGCATCTGTTATATCTACTGCATTGACAGATGGGTTCTTTACCACTAGCGCCATCTGGGAAGCCCAAGAATACTGGACTGGGTTGCCATTTCCTTCTCCAATGTAAAAGGAGAGGTGGTGGCAAAGGAAAGAACGTATGTAAAGGCCATGAGGTACTACAGAATATGTGAATTTCTCTTATCTTCCTCACTATCAAACTTGTAGGATTTGAAACCAAGAGGAATGCCCTCTTTGATTTTCAGTCATCTCTAGAAAAGAAAAAGGGAGGTAAAATGAACATGATTTATAGATGATACAGTTGTCTATCTGGAAAATCCAGGTGAATCTGTTGAAAAAAAAACAAATAATAAAAATCTTCTGTTACTTGGCTGGGTCCAAAATTAAACTAAGGACATCAATAACTTCCCTATTTATATCAACCACAACTGCTTAGAAGATATAATGGAAGTGATGACCCCCATTTGCAACAGCAACACAAAAGGTAGAAGACCCAAGAATAGACTTACTAAGAAATGAATAAAATCTCTATGAAGGAAACTTTAAAACATTGCTGAAATGATGCTAAAGAAGACTGAAGTCATAAAATGACAAACTTTTTCTTGAAGGAAAAGTCAACAGCATAAAGATGCCACTTCTTCCTAAGATGATCTATATAGTAAATACTGTTGTAATTAAAAAAAAAAAAAACAAAAACCTCCCATCTGTTCAGACCTCACTAATTCTTTAATGTGCCTGCACGTGTGCTCAGTCATGTCTGACTCTTTTGCCACTCTGTGGACTGTAGCCCACCAGGCTCCTCTGTCCATGGGATTTTCCAGGGAGTGGGTTGCCATTTTCTCCTCCAGGGGATCTTCCTGATCCAGGACTTGAACTTGCATCTCCTGCATTGGCAAGCAGGTTCTTTATCACTCTTTAAGTCTCAACTCAAATGCCATCACTTCCTACATGAAGCACCCCTGGTCAGAATGTACTGCTCAGTGTTCCTTTTTTTCCCCCCAATATTTATTTATTTATCTGGCTTTGCTATGTTTTAAGACAACACACAGAATCTTCGGTTGCAGTTTGTGGAATCTAGTTCCCCGACCAGAATTGAACCCAGTCCCCTGCGTTGGGAGCTCAGAGTCTTAGCCATTGGACCACCAGTGGAGAGCCGATCAGTGTTCCTTGACCTTTATTCTGCTTCCAATCTTTATTAGAATTAGTGGCAGACAGCTGTGACTCTCCCTTGATTTTTTTGCTGCACCTGGAGGCATTTGGCATCTTAGTTCCCTAACCAGGGATGGAACCTGGGTCCCCTGCAGTGAAAGTTTGTAGTCTTATCCGCTGGGCCGCTAGGGAATTCCCTGTGGATGCCCCTAAGGAGGACTTTACTAAGGGCAAGGACTCTCTCCCACCTCCCTTCATGTATCAGGTTAGTAGGGTTCAAGCTGATGTTGACCATGAGGCTGGGGAGGCCTGGAGTCACAGGCTTTCCCAGGGATCATGCTACAAGCAGGCTTTGTCTGGAGTGCCAGAGGCAGCTACCCAGGCCTTCTCCTGGCCTCCTTGTTCCTCTGCTGCCTGGGACCTTGGACTTGCCATCTAATCCCACTTCTTGCCATCTTCCTACTGGGACCTGTTGTTGGCTCTTGCTGTCCTAGAGTCTAACCTTGGTCAGTTCTGGGCACTTTTTTCATCCTGTATATCAAGTCCTGGCAACTGGCCTGGTCTCTTTTTGGGAATTAAGTCACCTTAGTTTTTGCCTGGTTTGGGTTTGATTTCTCCTCTCTCAAGCCAGATCTGGATTCATACCTCACCCTCACACTGTACACCAAAATAAACTCTAAGTAGACCAAAGTTTTATCTGTTGTTGGTGTTTTGTTTTGTTTTTTTTAAGCTATAAAAGTACTTGAAGAAAGCCTGGGCAAATTCCTTTCAACATTGGCATTGGAGCATCCTTACCTAATATGGTTCAAAATCTAGAAACCATGAAAGATTGATTAATTCAACTGTAAAAAATAAATTTAAAACTTCCTGGCAAAGTAAAGGCATAAGCAAAGTCAAGAGACAAATGACAATCTGGGGAAAATATCTGCAAGTCAATGTCACAAAGAGGTAATCATCTCCTAATTACAAAAAGAACTCTTAGAAATGTAGACAAGAGTCCAGCAATTTAGTAGGAAGAGAGGGGCAAAGTACGTAAATTAATAGTTCACAAAAAAATTGTGACGTCACCTCCCAGTTTGGCTCCAAATTCAGAAGTTTGACAACACATCCTATTGGCCAATCTGTGGAAATAGATACTCTGTGTAGTTTGTAGGGGGCTTCCCAGGTGGCGCTAGTAGTAAAGAGCCCACCTGACAACACAAGAGACTTAAGAGATGTGGGGCTGGGAAAATCCCCTGGAGGAGGGCATGGCAACTCACTCCAGTATTCTTGCCTGGAGAATCCCATGGACAGAGGAGCCTGGAGGACTATGGCCCATAGGGTCGCAAAGAGGTGGACACAGCTGAAGCAACTTAGCATGCACGTGTCCTGGTAGGCGTCCGCAACTCTGGAAAGTGAGTTGGCACAGTCCACCAAAAACACCTTTTGACCCAGCAGTTCTACTTTGGTGAATTTAGTCTACAGATACTCTAGTCCACTTACATGCATAGATGCATAAGATTATTTTTTACAGCATTGGTTTTGTTATTAAATATATTATCTAGGGTCACATGCTTACCCGTCGGGTCACATGACACCAAGGAGTGGGATCAGGCCAGCCAAACTTCACTGAGAGGAGAGGAAAGTTACCTTCTGAGCAATATTGGGGATATCAGAACAAGGGACAGGAAGAAAAGGACAGTCCTGCACCCTCCATGCTCTTCCTGTGTACCAAGGTACAAACAGCGGCCTTTGTCAGAATGCTCCAGAGCAAACACAGCTGACGTGGTACTTGTGGTACGATTTCAGGGTGTTTTCAGGTGACCAATGATGGTGGCTCAACCACCTTCTAGGGAGTTCCCTATTTGTCCAGTGGTTAGGACTGGGTGCTTTCACTGCTGGGGCCCAGTTTAATCCCTGATTGGGAAACTTAGATCCTGCCAGCTGGGTGGTGTGGCCAAAAAAACAACACCCCCCCAAAAAAAAAAATAAAACACCTTTTAAGAATATATTGTAAAGCCAATAAAGTTTTGAATATTTATTTGAAAAAAAAAAAGAATAATGGGTTCTCGATGTGAGGTCCTTTGCTTTGCTGAGCAAATGATGAGCATGGATATGCAAACACGGGGTAACATCCATGTGATATGTCTCGTCTCTGTGTAATACTGAGGAGAGAAACTTGGGATTTGGAATGAAATTCTGGAGGGAGAGAAATAAACTAGACTGTCAGGCACTATGAGCGATGATGAGCTAAAGAAAAAATGATCCGGTAGCAGTTTTGCTGATGCAAGATTGTAGGAAAAAAAAGCTGAAAGCGTGAATGAAGGTCTTAGGTTATTTCGCATTGGGGTGGGTGATATAGTCCCCTCTTCTGAATTCTTATGAAAACTTTAGTAAAGATGGGTTCCCGTGGCTCTGGTGCACAGTTGCTCTTTTGAAGATGGTACTGTTCCTGTGCATGCTAAGTCACTTCAGTCGTGTTTTTGCAACCCTATAGACTGTAGCCTGCCAGGTTCCTCTGTCCATAGATTCTCCAGGCAAGAATACTAGGCTGTCATGCCTTCCTCCAGGGGCTCTTCCCAACCCAGGGATGGAAACCACATCTCTTATGTCTCCTGCATTGGCAAGCAAGTTCTTTACCACTAGGGCCACCAAAACTTGGGAGCTGGTTCTACTGGTTACAGTGACTGCCAGGAGTGAGGGCATGATCCTTACTGTCTCCGTGGCCAGGATCATGCCATCTAGTGAGATGTTTCTCATACATGATCTGTTTGCACCCCCAACTGGAAACACTGCTTTGGTGTGAGTGAATTGTCTGGGAAAATTTGAAGATGTTTTAGGTTTTGCATCCAGGTTGATGTAAGGAAAAAAGGAGAGCACACAGGAGTCAGAGGACAAAGACACAGCTGGCACTTGGGTTACACTTGTATTTAAGACTTTGATTATATTGTAGCTGCGTCACTTAATTTCTCTTGTTGTATCGTCCTTCATTACAGCCCTAGATTTATCTCCTCTTTGTCCTCTGCTTCATAATAAATTTTTTTCTTTTTTAATTAAAAAAAAACTCTTTTAACTACAGCACCATGCAGCTTGTGGACCCTTAGTGCCCTAACCAAGGATCAAACCTACACTCTTGGCAGTGATAGCACAGAGTCCCAACCACTGGACCGCCAGGGAATTACCATAACTTGTCCTTTTAGTTTTCTGCATTGTACATTTCCCGCCCCCCATTAGGTCTAATCTGCATATAAAATAGAGGTGTTTTGCACCCAATTTGTCCTCTTCTGTCTACAGACCAGGGCTCATCCTCTCTTCTCTCAGCACC
Organism: Bison bison bison; assembly: GCF_000754665.1. Classification (NCBI taxonomy): domain Eukaryota; kingdom Metazoa; phylum Chordata; class Mammalia; order Artiodactyla; family Bovidae; genus Bison; species Bison bison. Next base: position 10,562,367 of record NW_011494644.1, read on the forward strand.
ATATTTTTGGAAATCATTTGCCATCTTTTACCACCCTCCCCATGTTCATTTGCCACTTAAAAAAGCAAGTTATTTATGGGTTTCTTAAATTTAGATGTTGAGGAATAAATTTAGATAAAAATATCTCTTACCAAAAAAAAATCTCTTCCATATACTGCTCAGGATCAAGGTATTGCAACCTCACAATTTTTTTTAAAAAATTAATAATACATATACCCTGCTTCATTCTTTCAAAGTTTGCCAGGCCAAGAGAAATCCGTGTCAGCAAGATGGTGAAGGTGGGGGGTTGGGTTTGAGCTGGAGGGCTCTGATCTGAAGGTTGCCTGGGGCTCAGTGAAGCTGTGGGAGACCGGGGAGTGTCTCCAGGTTGGATGGTCTTGATCTTCCAAGATGTGAGCCTCAGGCATTCTCTGTCTTTTAAGGACACAGACAACAGAAAATGGGCCAGGTCTCCTGTCAAGGGGTTGCCCGGTGGTTGACTGGGGTTATGGTCAACTGGTTTTTATAGTCTGACAAGAAAGGAGCTGTGATGGCTCCTTACAGGCTCCCTTAAAGGGCAGACCCTTGCTATAGTGTCCTGGTTCCAGATTGTTACAGGTACTGGGTATATACTGTTGTCTTCCAATATGTAAATGACTTAAGACAACTTATTATTATCTGTCACAATTCTGTGGATTGACCAGCCCTAGCTGGATATCATTTGGGGTCTTTCATGCAGTGGCAGTCAGAGAGGTGCTGGGCCTAAAGTCTTCCCAAGTTCCAACTGGGCTCAACCATTCAAGATGGCCTCATCCCTCAGCTGGGCCAGCTGTGATGGCTGGAAGCTGGTCAGCCAACTGTCTCCTTCCCACTGTCTTTCCATGTGGTTTGCCAGAACTTCCTCACAGCATGGCCTTCTTTGGTAATCGGACTTCTTACACAGTGGCTGATTTGCTCTGGAGGGAAATATTCCTGGGAAAAAGCTATAGGCTTTCTAAGATCTAACTTTGGAAGTCATGCTCCCTTCCACTTCATTTCATTGGTCAGAAGTGAATTCACAGGGCCAGTCCAGGTTCAAGGGCAGGGAACTACATAAGGCTGAGAATACTGATAGATATGATTCAATAGGGGTTTATCTTTGCACACATGGTCATGTGTATCAGTCAGGAAAGGCCAGGTTATGCTGCAGTAACAAACCACCCCCAAAACCTCACTGTCTCAAAACACAAAAGTTTAGGCGTCTCTTGTCTTTTGAGATGGCCCATACTCTGTGGAATGTGTTTCTCCTAAGGCCTCTTGCCTTCCAAGATGTCCCATACTCTGTCTGTGGAATGTCAGTTCAGTTCAGTTGCTCAGCCGTGTACAACTCTTTTTGACCCCATGGGCTGCAGCATGCCAGACTTCCCTGTCCATCACCAACTCCCGGAGATTGCTCAAACTCAGATCCTTTGAGTTGCTGATCCTATCCAACCATCTCATCCTCTGTCATCCCCTTCTCCTCCTGCCTTCAATCTTTCCCAGCATCAGGGTCTTTTCCAATGAGTCAGCTCTTCACATCAGGTGGCCAAAGTATTAGCGCTTCAGCTTCAGCATCAGTCCTTCCAACGAATATTCAGGGTTGATTTCCTTTAGGATTGACTGGTTGGATCTTCTCGAAGTCCAAGGGACTCTCAAGAGTCTTCTCCAATACCACAGTTCAAAAGCATCAATTCTTTGGCACTCAGCTTTCCTTACTGTCCAACTCTCACATCCATACATGACTACTAGAAAAAACAGTTTTGACTAGACGGACCTTTGTTGGCAAAGTAACGTCTCTGCTTTTTAATACGCTGTCTAGGTTTATTTCAGCTTTTCTTCCAAGGAGCAAGCATCTTTTAATTTCGTGGCTGCTGTCACCATCTGCAGTGATTTTGGAGCCCAAGAAAATAAAGTCTCTCACTGTCTTCATTGTTTCCCCATCTATTTGCCACGAAGTGATGGGACTGGATGCCATGACCTTTGTTTTTTGAATGTTGAGTTTTAAATCAGCTTTTTCACTCTCCTCTTTCACCTTCATCAAGAGGCTCTTTAGTTCTTCATTTTCTGCCATAAGGGTGGTATCATCTGCATATCTGAGGTTATTGATATTTCTCCTGGCAATCTTGAGTCCAGCTTGTTCTTCATCCAGCCCGGCATTTCTCATGAGGTACTCTGCATATAAGTTAAATAAGCAGTGTGACAATATGCAGCCTTGACATACTTCTTTCCCAATTTGGAACTGGTCCTTTGTTCCATGTCCGGTTCTAACTGTTGCTTCTTGACCTGCATACAGGTTTTTCAGAAGGCAGGTAAGGTGATCTGGCATTCCTATCTCTTGAAGAATTTTCCAGTTTGTTGTGATCCACACAGTCAAAAGCTTTGGTGTAGTCAATGAAGCAGAAGTAGATGTTTTTCTGGAATTCTCTTGCTTTTCCAACAGATGTTGGCAATTTGATCCCTGGTGCCTCTGTCTTTTCTAAATCCAGCATGAACATCTGGAGGTTCTCAGTTCACCTATTTTTGAAGCCTGGCTTGGAGAATTTTGAGCATGTCTTTTCTAGGGTGTGAAATGAGTGCAGTTGTGCATAGTTTGAACATTCTTTGGCATTGCCTTTCTTTGGGATTGGAATGAAAACTGACCTTTTCCAGTCCTGTGGCCACTGCTGAGTTTTCCAAATTTTGCTGGCATATTGAGTGCCTCCCTTTCACAACATCATCTTTTAGGGTTTGAAATAGCTCAGCTGGAATTCTGTCACCTCCATTAGCTTTGTTCGTAGTGATGCTTCCTAAGGCCCACTTGACTTCGCACTCCAAGATGTCTGGCTGTAGGTGATTGATCACATCATCATGGTTATCTGGGTCATTAAGATCTTTTTTGTATAGTTCTTCTGTGTTTTCTTGCCACCTCTTCTTCTTGCTTGGCACCCTGCAAATAAACCCTTACTTTGTTGCAAACATCCACTGTCAGAGTTTGGCTTTCTGTGCCATGGTTACATGAGCCCTTGCTTGGTAACAAATACAATTAATAGGGATTGAAATCAAAGATTTTTTGGACTTCCCTGGTGGTCTAGTGGGTCCAGGGGTTAAGAATACTCCTGCCAATGCAGGGTACATGGGTTCAATCCCTGGTCCAGGAAGATTCCATATGCTGCCCATGCATCACAACTACTGAGCCCAAGAGGAGCAACTATTGAAAACCAAGGGCCCAAGAGCCCATGCTATACCACAAAAAGAGTTTCTGCAGTGAGAAGCCTATACACCACAATGAGAGTAGCTACTGCTCACCGCAACTAGAGAAAGCCAGTATGTAGCTGTGAAGACCCAGCACAGCCAAAAATAAATTTTAAAGAAAAGGTTTCTTTCTCTAGCAGAAGGAAGGGGCATATGGTTAAAAGTAGGCCAGATGGACTTCCCAGGTAGCTCAGTGGTAAAGAATCCGCCTGCCAATGCAGGAGCCACAAGAGACCCAAATTCAATCCGTAGGTTGGAAAGATCCCCTGGAGGAGAAAATGGCAACTCACCTCCAGTATTCTTGCCTGGGAAGTTGCATGGAGAGAGGATCCTGGTGTGCTACAGTCCATAGGATCACAACTTAGCAAATGAGCACACGTGAGAACACACACACACGGGCCAGAAGGAGCCCTCTTCCTGGGAATTTGAATACTGGGACAAAGAGAGTGAAATGACTGCACTGTGACTTCAGATACGGTGCCTACTTCACTTAACGAGTTCCCCTTCCTGGCCTCTGGAACTGCCCATCTCCAAGCTTCCTGTTGACTCCAGAAGCAGCCCATTTCCTTCCATGAAATTCACTTTTCCTTAAGTTGGCCACAGGTGATGTGAGGGTAGGCTATGCTGCTGTAATAAATAATCTAAAATCTCAGTAGCAGGACTTCCCTGGTGCGTCCAATGGTTAAGACTCTGGGCTTCCACTGTAGGGGGTGCAGATTCAATCCCTGTTCAAGGAACTAAGATCCTGCATGCCACACAGTGCAGTCAAAAAATAAATAAAATCTCCGTAGCTTATCACATGTTCATGTCATGATCAGTGATTTGACGGGAGGGCTCCATTTCACATAGTCATTCAGGGTTCCAGACGTTTTTCATCTTGGGGTTCAACCCACCTTTAGGAACTTGGAGTCCTTCAGATCCTCTGCATCTGCTGGTAAAAAGAAATAGAAAGTAGAGGATTCCACTGGAGGTACTTTAGAAGAAAGATCTGGGAGTGTCATATATCACTTCTGACCCAGAGTCCATTGGCCAGAACTTAGTCATATGGCCCCACCCACTTGCAAGAGAAACTAAGAAATGTAGTCTAGCTGTGTGCCAGGATGAACAAAGAAACTGTGCTTGCCACCATCGCTTACTCCCAAACAAAGTGTATCTTGACTGGGACCTCCCTGGTGGTCCAGTGGTTAAGAATCCACCTGCCAATGCAAGGGACGCGGGGTTCAATCCCTGGTCCAGGAAGATTCCACATGTCAGGAGGCAACTAAGCCTGTAGACCGCAACTACTGAAGACTGTGTGCTCTGGAGCCCATGTTCTGCAACGAGAGAAGCCACTGTAATGAGAAGCCTGTGCACTGCACCTAGAGAGTAGCCCCCGCTTGCCACAACTAGAGAAAGCCCACATGCAGCAACAAATACATATTTTTTTTAAGATTTTTCAAAATATATCTTGACTGATACACTCACTCGCTGTATTTTTAGCTCCTGGCCCCATACCTGACACAGAGTGTGCACTCAATAAGTATTTATTGAATGAAGAAAAAAATGAGTGATATTTTCTATTATTTAGTCTTCACAGTAACCCTGCTAAGACTCAGAATAGTTAAGTAACTGGCTGAAGGTCACCCAGCTAGTATGTGGCAAAGCCAGGATTCAAAGCCAGTGTCTCTTCCATTGTTCCATGCTGTCATCCAAAAGTTCCATCTGTGTGCAGAGCCCTAAGCTGTCTAAAAACCAGTACCTGGCCTGGAGGAGTTCACATAAAAACAGAAAAGCTAAGAGCAGCCCAAGTTTGCCAAGATTTAAAAACCAGTTCCCTGGAAATTTCCTTGATAGCTCAGTTGGTAAAGAATCTGCCTGCAATGCAGGAGACCCCAGTTTGATTCCTGGGTCAGGAAGGATCCCTGGAGAAGGGATAGGCTACCCACTCCAGTATTCTTGGGCTTCCTTTTGGGCTCAACTGGTTAAGAATCCACCTGCAATGCAGGAGACCTGGGTTCGATTCCTGGGTTGGGAAGATCCCCTGGAGAAGGGAAAGGCTACCCACTCCAGTATTCTGGCCTGGAGAATTCCATGGACTGTATAGTTCATGGGGTCACAAAGAGTCGGACACAGCTGAGTGACTTTCACTTTCAAAGACTCGTTCAGGATAGCAACAAATGCAATGGTACACAGTTTAGTGCCAAATGCACTGCACAGCTAAGTGTGGAGGGCTGAGGGATGCACTTTGGGCTAGAACCAATGGTCTGGGGACAAAGGTCAAATGGTCAGGGACAAAGCAGAGCTCAAACATCAGGAGAAGCTGTGTGCTCACAAATTCTCCCAGGGACACTTTGGAATCAGGCTCTGGTCAATCACTGCATTGCAACGGGTCTGACAGCAGACAGTGTGGGCCTTAAGTCTCAGCCTAGCTGCCTACATGCCACATCGTTCATCATGAGCTGAAATTCTCAAGATGGTTTTAGTTTGTATGAGAGAAAGCAATTCAAACTAGCTTTAAGAAAACAGTGGTGTGTTCTGATTCACATGTATTCTTAAAAGTTTAGGTGCATGTAACCTTCAGGCATAGCCAGATCCAGGGGCTCCTCCCACATCCTTGGTTTCTCTTGTTGTTCAGTTGCTCAACCATGCCCAACTCTTTGTGACCCCAGGGACTGCAGCACATCAGGCTTCCCTGTCCTTCACTATCTCCCAGAGTTTGCTCAAACTCATGTCCATTGAGTTGATGATGCCATCCAATCATCTAATCCTCTTTCTCCCCCTTCTCCTCTTGCCCTCAGTCTTTCCCAGCATCAGGGTCTCTTCCAATGAGTCAGCTCTTTGCATCAGGTGGCCAAAGTATTGAAGCTTCAGCTTCAGCATCAGTCCTTCCAATGAATATTCAAGGTTGATTTCTTTTAGGATTGACTGGTTTGATCTCCATGCTGTCCAAGGGACTATCAAAAAGTCTTCTCCAGCACTACAACTCAAAAGCATCCACTATCTTTCTATTACTTCACTTTTGCTTTGCACTTGGCCAGGGTCTCCTCTAGTTGTAGACCCTGATTGCTCCAGACTATTATCCTCTCAGGAATACTTCTAAAGGAAAGAAAGATTTTCCTCCTGAATTGTTCTGGGAAGAGTCTGAGGGCTTATTCTAGATTGGCTTGGCTTGAGCCATCACTCTTGAGCTGTATGAAGGCAGATTTAAGTTCCGGATAGGACACAGGCTTCACCGCTGACCATATCTGTACTCTGTCAGCCCTCTATTTTCAGGCCTTGATGACTTCAGTTGAGGAAGGGTGCGGAAGGAAGGGGCTCGAAAAAGGACTTACCCTCTCATAAAGGCTGGGACCTCTGCCCGGAGCAGTCAGGAACCTGCCTGACATATCACAACACACCCTAGAGAAGACCCTATTAGAAATGCCTGGATTTTCCTCAGATACTCACTGAATGGGCCCTCTGTTTCCCAGAAAGAAGGCCAAGGAGGTGTGGTGGGTCCCAAGGTTGACAGTAGTAGGTGGACTATCTCCACCCTTCAGCCTACTTGACGAACCAAGATTTTCCAGTCAGCGCTGAGCAGCATTTACTTACCCATGTGACTCACTTTGAAACATAGAGCCTAGTGTCAGGAATACCAGAAACAGAACTGCTGACTGGGTCTGGGCTGAACATGATGGAAGGTGGTTAGGAATTCTCTTGCATCCGCATGGCCCAGAATTTAAGACACTGTCACTGCCTAGGGACCAGCTGCGACAACAAAGAGAAGCTCATTTGTGCTAACTTAAAGGAAGATGGGCTCGATAAAGGACAGAAATGGTATGGACCTAACAGAAGCAGAAGATATTAAGAAGAGGTGGCAAGAATACACAGAAGAACTGTACAAAAAAAGAGCTTCATGACCAAGATAATCACGATGGCATGCTCACTCACCTAGAGCCAGACATCCTGGAATGTGAAGTCAAGTGGGGCTTAGAAAGCATCACTATGAACAAAGCTAGTGGAGGTGATGGAATTCCAGTTGAGCTCTTTCAAATCTTGAAAGATGATGCCGTGAAAGTGCTGCACTCAATATGCCAGCAAATTTGGAAAACTCAGCAGTGGTCACAGGACTGGAAAA
>NW_011494644.1:10570062-10570849 GCF_000754665.1 Bison bison bison
TTATCACCCTGCTTATTTAACTTATATGCAGAGTACATCATGAGAAACGCTGGACTGGAAGAAACACAAGCTGGAATCAAGTTTGCTGGGAGAAATATCGATAACCTCAGATATGCAGATGACACCGCCCTTATGGCAGAAAGTGAAGAGGAACTAAAAAGCCTCTTGATGAAAGTGAAAGTGGAGAGTGAAAAACTTGGCTTAAAGCCCAACATTCAGAAAATGAAGATCATGGCATCCAGTCCCATCACTTCATGGGAAATAGATGGGGAAACAGTGGAAACAGTGTCAGACTTTATTTTTTGGGGCTCCAAAATCACTGCAGATGGTGACTGCAGCCATGAAATTAAAAGACGCTTACTCCTTGGAAGGAAAGTTATAACCAAACTAGATAGCATATTCAAAAGCAGAGACATTACTTTGCCAACAAAGGTCTATCTAGTCAAGGCTATGGTTTTTCCAGTGGTCATGTATGGATGCAGGAGTTGGACTGTGAAGAAAGCTGAGCGATGAAGAATTGATGCTTTTGAACTGTGGTGTTGGAGAAGACTCTTGAGAGTCCCTTGGACTGCAAGGAGATTGATCCAACCAGTCCATTCTGAAGGAGATCAGCCCTGGGTGTTCTTTGGAAGGAATAATGCTAAAGCTGAAACTCCAGTACTTTGGCCACCTCATGCGAAGAGTTGACTCATTGGAAAGGACTCTGATGCTGGGAGGGATTGGGGGCAGGAGGAAAAGGGGACGACAGAGGATGAGATGGCTGGATGGCATCACTAACTCAATGGAC
>NW_011494644.1:10570949-10574920 GCF_000754665.1 Bison bison bison
TGATGCTGGGAGGGATTGGGGGCAGGAGGAAAAGGGGACGACAGAGGATGAGATGGCTGGATGGCATCACTAACTCAATGGACATGAGTCTGAGTGAACTCCGGGAGTTGGTGATGGACAGGGAGGCCTGGCGTGCTGCAATTCATAGGGTCGCAAAGAGTCGGATACGACTGAGCGACTGAACTGAACTGAACTGAAAGGAAGCAATAGTATATACATTAGAAGTGCTTTCAGCAGCAAGATACAAAGACATTTTTCTTGCTTAATAGTAAATAAGTGATGCTATGTAGACTCAGCTGCTCAATGGCTCCACAGCATCTCTGATTCTCCTAGATTTGCCTTCATGGTGGTAAGATGGCTGCTGCAGCTCCAAGTATTGTGTTCACATTCTAAGTAAGAAGCAGAGGGAAAGAGATGGTGGTGGCAGCCACATCTGCCCCCCTCCTTTTTTTTTTTTAATAAAGTTAAAGCCTTCCTGTAAACCTTGAGCAGCCTTCTGCTCTCATCTTATTGATGAGAACTGAGAAAAAAGACTTCCTTAAGCTGTAAGAGAGGCTAGGAGAGAAAACATTTAGCCTTTCTAGACTGTGTAGTGGCAACAGCAAGAGAGAAGCAGGTGAGGAATGCCAAATAGTGTCAACCACAGGAAAGTTTACTGAACATGTGGCAGGATAATATTTGGAGATATTAACCTGTTTTTTTTTTTTTTTCTATCTCCTGATATTTTCTTTTTTCTTTCCTGCTGTCAAGTCAAAGCCTGTGCTTGTCACCTCAAGAGAGGAATGTGAGCAGGTAGAAAGCAGTAAAAAGCCATGAATCTGGCTTTTGTGTCCCAGTCGCTTAAGTTCTAATTGGAGAAACATAGAGGCTTGCCAAACCTCAGATCAGAAATATTCCCCTGAGGTATGGGACAAAAAAGAGAGAGGCAGAAGAGCGGTAATAAGAAAAAGAGAGTTTGGGAAGTCTCTGGGGATGAGGCCCTGAACTCTACTTCCTGAAGGACCCCAGAAAGAGATTTTGAGAAGCCCAAGGGCAGGTGGAAAGAATGCAGGCAACATTCTTGGAATGTTGGAGCAACAGAATCCCTGAGGATGGTCCAGAAGAGGCCAGAACTCACAGACAGAAATAAGAGAACCTGGACAAGTCAGTGGTAGATACCTGAGAGCTGATGTTTGGATACACCCACATGGACAGAGGGCTTCCCTGGTGGCTCAGTGGTAAAGAACCTGCCTGCCAGTGGAGGAGACATGGGTTTGACCCCTGAGTCAGGAAGGTCCCCTGGAGAAGGAAATGGCAACCCTCTCCAGTATTCTTGCCTCGAAAATCCCTTGGACAGAGGAGTCTAGAGGGTCACATGGGGTCGCAAAAGATTCAGACACGACTTAGTGACTTAGCAACAACAACATAGATAGAGGACTTCAGGACAGATATCACCCACCATTGCTGGGCATTTCAAAAACCACCCAGGAAATTAGACATATTCACACAGTGACATGTAAGTGCCATCCTGGCTTGCAATAGAAATTATGCTAAGATACAGAAAATGCAAAGAAAGTTCTTCATGTACCCGTGAGTAAGTACACGGACTGAGGTCATGGTCTGTGGTTGCTTCCCGCAGCATCCATTCTCCCCTTGCTCCTTAGGAATAAACCCTGGCTTTTAGCACACTTTCCAAACTCCCTTGCAGCAAGGTATGATCATGTGACTAAGCAACAGCCAATAAGACATAATCAAAACTGCTCCATGGGACTTGAAGGAAGTTGCCTTAAAAGGGAGGGACCTACCCTTTATCCCTTCCTCCTTTATGCTGCCTGGAATAAAGCAGCTGCAGCAGCCATCTTGGTCCAAGAGGTAACCTTGAAAATAGACAGTGGAAGTAAAAGTGGAGTCTGAGTCTTTGTGACATGGCCATACCGTCTTGGACTGCCCTACTCCAGGCTTATTTGACATGAATGGAAAATTAACTATATTAGTCTGCTTGAGCACCATAACAAAGTTCTATAGGCTGGGTGGCTCAAACAGCAAAATGTATCTTCTCAGAGTTCTGGAGGCTAGAAATTTAGGATTGTCAATAAGCCTCTCTCATTGGCTTACAAACAGCTGTCTTCTCCCTGTTTTTACTTGGTCTTCCCTCTGTGTGTTGTCCTAATCTCCTCTTCTTATAAGGACACCAGTCATTGGATTAGCCCACTCTAATGACCTCATTTTACCTTAATTACCTCTTTAAAGACACCATCTCCAAATACAGTTGTAACACGGAAGAACAAATCTGACTCCATATTAGACCCGTTTCTTTTACTTTAACCTTTGTGTTCTATAGCCTTTACTTCCAGTTAAGGATGTTGCTTATTGCCTGAAATATAGAGAACAGCCCATTCTCAACACTCTGACCTTTAAGAGTATAACACTTTTCCACTCATACAGACATAAAAAGTTGTAGACAGAGAATAATATTTGTCTCCTTAGAGGTTTACAGGAACACCTTGAGTTGACTTATGTGGACAACTGCAAGAACAAAGGATTCCAACACCAAGAAGTTTGCAACAACCAACCACATCCCTCCCTCACCTTGCCTTTAAAAATGCTTTGTTGGGACTTCTCTGGCAGTCTAGTGGCTAAGACTCTGTGCTTCCCTATAAACAATAAATGCTGGAGAGAATGTGGAGAAAAGAGGCGCCTCTAGCACTATTGATGGGAATGTATATTGACACAGCCACTATGGAGAAAAGTACAGAGATTTCTTTAAAAACCAGCAGTCCCACCACTAGACATATATCCTGAGAAAACCATAATTGAAAAGACACATGTACCCCAATGTTCATTGCATTACTATGTACAAGAGCTGGGACATGGAAGCAACCTAGATGTCCATCAACAGATGAGTGGATAAAGAAGCTATGGTACATGTATACAATGAAATATTACTCAACCATAAGAAGGGGCGAATTTGAGTCAGGTCTAGTGAGGTGGATGAAACTAGAGCCTATTACCAGAATGAAGTAAGTCAGAAAGAGAAAAACAAATATCATATATTAACACACTATATATGAAATCTAGAAAAATGATGCTGATGAATCTATTTGCAGGGCAGGAATAAGAACTCAAAGAACAGACTTACGGACACAGCAGGGGAAAAAGAGGGTGGGCCGAATTGAGAGAGTAGCATTGAAATATATACACTACCATGTATAAAATAGTTAATGGGAAACTGCTGTAGCGCACAGGGAGCTAAGCCTGGTGCTCTGTGACAGCCTAGAGGGATGAGAGGTAGGAGGGAGGTTCAAGACGGAGGGGCCGTGGGTATACTTATGGCTGCTCCATGTTGATGAATGGCAGAAACAAATACAACATCATAAAGCAATTATCCTCCAATTAAGAATAAGTAATTTTTTAAAAGGGGAAAAAAAGAGACTCCATGCTTCCATTGCAGGGGGCATGGGTTTGACCCCTGGTCAGGGAACTAAGATCCCACTTGCCGAGTAGCCAGGCCAAAATAAATAAATAAATAATAAAACGATAATAAAAATAAAAATGCTTTCCTGAACACCTTCAGGAAATTGTGGGCTTGAGGAGCACAAGCCACCTCCTTCCTTGCATGGCCCTGCAATAAACCTTTCTCTGTTCCAAACTCCGATACTTTGTCTGGCCTTACTGTGCATCAGACATAGTGACATTCTACGGTTCTGGGGTTCGGTTCAATTCAGTCGCTCAGTCATGTCTGACTCTGCGACCCCATGAACTGCAGCACACCAGGCCTCCCTGTCCATCACCAACTCCCAGAGTCCACCCAAACCCATATCCATTGAGTCAGTGATGCCATCCAACCATCTCATCCTCTGTCGTCCTCTTCTCTTGTCCTTAACCTTTCCCAGCATCAGGGTCTTTTCAAATGAGTCAGCTCTTCACATCAGGTGGCCAAAGTATTGGAGTTTCAGCTTCAACATCAGTCCTACCAATGAACACCCAGGACT
>NW_011494644.1:10575020-10587114 GCF_000754665.1 Bison bison bison
TGAATATTCAGGACTGATTTCCTTTAGGATGGACTAGTTGGAGCTCCTTGCAGTCCAAGGGACTCTCAAGAGTCTTCTCCAGCACTACAGTTCAAAAGCAACATATGAAGTGGGGGAGGGGGACAGCACTCCAGAACACACACTTGCCAGCAGGGGCCAGACCCACCCTGCTGTGCAGCTCTGGGTAATTGGGCCTCCTGCCCGTTCTGAGCTTCGGTTTCTTCTTTTGTGAAGCCTCGGTTTCTCCTTTCTTAGGGGGCTTAACCTGCTGATGTCTGCCATTGTGTGTTTTGCTTCTCAAGCTCCCCCTGGGGCTGCTTTTTAGCTAAATTTAGAGCCAATCTGTCCCCACCGTGGGCTTGTGGAGCTGGAGAAGGGTGTGGGTGGACTCGTGAAGTGACGGCTGCAGGCCTGCAGCCTCCCCACTCCTCGGCCTCACTCACGGTCTCCCTCCCTCTCCCACGGTGAGGCTTGGGACCCGCTCGGGCCCTGCACTGACCGCTGACTGTCCTCCCAGGATGCACTTGGAGGAGGTATGGACAAGGTCTCGTCCCGCACCTGGCATCTGCAGCCAGCCTACTCAGGGCCTCAGAGGAGAAGCAAGAGTTCCATTCAATAAACTCAGTGCTAAGTGCTCTTCGTGGTTAGCTCATGGTACAGATGGTGAAACTGAGGCAAACCCCTACGTTTATACCTGGGCCTTGAATCCCAACCCTCCTACCTTCTTTTTTTTAAGACATTTTCTAAAAATTTATTTTAATTAATTTGTTTATTTGGCTGCTCCAGATCGTGGGATCTTCCATCTTTCTTCTAGCATGTGGGAACTTTAGTTGCAGAATGCAGGGTCTAGTTCTCTGACCAGGGATCAAGTCCAGGGCCCCCTGCGTAGGCGGCACACTGTCAGCCCTGGACCACTAGAGAAGTCCCCCAACCCTCCTGCTTTTTTGAGAACCCCTCTCTTCTATATTTCCAACACTTTCTCTCAAGTGAAATCCATCCCATTAATTGTTTTGAGTAAATAATTTACTGTTTAAAAAAAATGCTAAAAACAAAATAAATTTCTATTTGTCATTTCTATTCTCCAGCCTCCCTGTGTCCCAACCTTTTGTGGTAATCACTTTTTACTATTTCCCTTCAGTGCTTTGTTTAATGTAAATAAAATATATTTTCTTATTTCCCATTTCCCCTGTGTCTTACACAAAAGATGGCACTCTAAATATACTCTTTCTTCTCTTGCTTTTTTTTTTCACATAACAGTGTATCCCAGCGATCTTTCCACTACAATACATAGAAACTTTCATTTTTTTTATAGCAGTGATTCAGTCTTTTTAAAGTCTATAGCAAGTATTCATAAAATGTTTATTATTTGAATGAATGACTAATAATTTCAACCCAACAACCTTCAAGTTGCTTAAAACTATGATAATATTTATATTTTCAAATTTCATACGATCTTATTCTTCCTCTGCTGTAATTTCTAAAAGCTTGATAAGTCTTTCTATTTCTTATCAAAAATTCTTATGCAGTGAATCAGTCCCCTTTTGATGGCTTCTTGGGCTATTTCCAGTCTTGTAAGAAAAATGGTCAACAGAAACAATAACCCACACACACACACACACACACACATATTTTCATCCGTGCCAAGTTGCTCAATAGCATAAATTTTCAGAGGTGGGACTTCTTAATCAAAGGATAAAAGCACTTGTAATTTTAAAATTTTATTGAACTATAGTTGATTTACAATGTTGTGTTAATTTCTGCTGTATATCAAAATGATTTGGTTATATGTGTATATATTCTCTTTCATAATATTTTCCATTATGCTTTACCACAGGAGAATGAACACAGTTGCCTCTGCTATTCAGTGTGTGTGTGTGTGTGTGTGTGTGTGTGTGTGTTAGTCACTCAGTCATGTCCAACTCTTTGTGACCTCATGGACTGTAGCCCTCCAGGCTCCTCTGTCCATGGAACTCTCCAAGCAAGAATACTGGAATGGATTACCATTTCCTTCTCCAGGGGATCTTCCCGACCTAGGGATCGAACCCTGGTCTCCTGCACTGCAGGCAGATTCTTTACCACCTGGGTCACCAGGGAAGCCATCCTATATATAATAGCTTGCATTTGCTAATCCCAAACTCCCAATCCTTCTGTCCCCCAGCCCAGGCATCTGTAATTCTGCTGCTGCTGCTGCTGCTGCTGCTAAGTCACTTCAGTCGTGTCCGACTCTGTGCGACTCCATAGACGGCAGCCCAACAGGCTCCCCCGTCTGATAGACAGTAACAATTACCAATCACAAGAATTGTACCAATTTGCACAGCCTATCGGAAATATACACAGGGGCCTATGTCTCTTTTGTCTCACAGGAGTTTAAAGAAAAATGACATGCTAAGGGAAATTATTGCAGCTCATATCACAAATGCAGGGATTTTCTGCCTAGTCTGTAGAATTCCTAAAGTCAATAAGAAAAAAGGCCAATGAATCAATAGGAAAAATGGGTAAAAATGTAAAAAAAAAAGAGAATCTCTAAAGAGAAATTTCCCCTCAACCTATGAAAAGATGCCATGTTCACTCATAATGAGAGAAATGTACATCAAAATCACACTGAGAGGCTATTTCTCACCTATTAGAGAATGGCAAAGGGCCCTGGTGGTCCAGTGGCTAAGACTCTGAGATCCCAGTGCAGGGGGCCCGGGTTCAATCCCTGGGCAGGGAACTAGATCTCACATGCCACAACTAAAGATCCCATGTGCTGCAGCAAAGATCAAAGATCCAGCGCAGCGCAGCGCCCCCCCCAAAAAAAGGGAGTGGCAAAGGAAGTTCAAACATTTGCCACCTCATCAGCCAGGGCTGCTTGTAAACACCCTCCAAGGCACAGGACAGCCCCACAACACAGAATTATCCAGGCCAAACATCCACAGGGCCGAAGCTGAGAATCCCAGCCCTGAGGTTGCCTCTGCCAGCGACATTAAATCCCGGGGAACTTTTCTCAGTCTTCACCACTCTTGGCCTCTCAGCCGCATTCACACTTACCCTGCCTCCCTGCATCTTGAAAAGCTGACTTCTGTGACCAGGTTTCCCATTCTTCATTCTCATTCCTGGCTCATCCCCCTCTTTGTGGCAATTAAACGTGGGCATTCCCCGAGGTGGGGTCCTAGCCCCTCTTTTCCCCTCACTCCACACTAACCCTCCTTGATGTCACTCACTCCCTGAGTTTAATCACCATCTGGCCAAACCCACCCTTGAGGTTCGGTTCTGCACATCTAACTTCCTGTTCATCAGTTCCATCCAGATGTTTCCCACACCCGCAGGGCCCATGAGGCTAAGCTTGCCCACCTGATGCTCCTACCAATTCTCTTTCCATGTTCCCTGTTTCAGTGACACTGCCAGTCTAGACACATGAGCCAGGAGCCCAGAAGTCCCCCTCGTCCTCCAGCCTCACCACATCCCGAGATTTACCCTCAACATAGCTTTCACATTCATCCACGTCTTCCAGTCCGCTCCAGGCCTCTGTCACCTTTAGCCTGGACCACGACAGCATCTCCCACGTGAGTTCCCCACCCCCATCCTGCCCCCAGGAGCCAGAGGGAATTTTTCAAGTCACAAGTCTGTCCCTGTCCCTAGCCTCTCTTTACTCTTAGGATCAAATCAAAACCCTTCACCCGCTCCTCACAGCCTGGTCCCTGTTGGCCTTACTTCACAGAGATGATCTTCCAGGGGCCTCCCCAGCTTAAATAACTGTGAAATTCAGGCTCCTGGTCATTTACAGTCCTTAGACAATACAGTGACGTGAGTGACACAAACCTGAGGGCCCCTGTGGCAAAGCGATGTTGCTACCTAGAGAAGTGTTCCAGGTAAATGAACAGGAAACACAGAGACCCTTTGGGGATGAGAGAAGTTGAATATCTTCCCCCATGTACTTATTGGCTGTTTCTTTTTTCTTTGTTTTGAAACTGCCAGTTCACAGACTGTGCTCCTGGTCTTATTGGGTTCATGGTCCTTTGTTTCTGATTTGTAAGAGCGAATATTCTATTAAGGGCACTAGCTTTTACTTGTCATTTGTAACTACACTTTAAAAATAGTTGGCCATTTGTGTTTGTTCTGTGGTTGTTTTTGCTATGTAGAAATTTTAATATTTTTTTGGTAGTCAAATTTATAATTTCTGAACTTGGTTTCTCACCCCGAAAACACTTTCCCATTGAGATTATTTTTTAAATTCATTCGTATTTTTTTCTAATTCGTTTATAGCTTTATTTTTAACTTTGAGATCTCTGATCCATCTGTTGTTTCCTATGCTTTAACGAGTGAGCTATCCAATGAGTGAGGGCCCAGATTTCTATTTTTCAAAGACTATCAAAAAGCCCATTTTTTTAAAATAAGCCTTTTTTTCACTAATTTGAAATGTCCCAGGGACCAGGCATTGAGCTCAAATCTACCCCTGCTATACTAGACTTTGTAATGCATAGGACGCATATGTGCCAAGTCCCTTCAGTAGTATCCAACTCTTTGCGACCCCACGGACTGTAGCCTGCCAGGCTCCTCTGTCCGTGAGATTCTCCAGGCAAGAATACTGGAGTGGGTTGCCATGCACTCCACCAGGGGATCTTCCTGACCTAGGGATCGAATCTGTGTTTCTAACATCCCCTGCACTGGCTGCTGCTACTGCTAAATCGCTTAGGTGGTGTCCGACTCTGTGAGACCCCATAGACGGCAGCCCACCAGGCTCCCCGGCCCTGGGATTCTCCAGTCAAGAATACTGGAGTGGGTTGCCATTTCCTTCTCCAATGCATGAAAGTGAAAAGTGAAAGTGAAGTCGCTCAGTCGTGTCCGACTCCTAGCCTACGAGGCTCCTCCGTCCATGGGATTTTCCAGGCAAGAGTACTGGAGTGGGTTGCCGACAGAGGATGAGATGGTTGGATGGCATCACTGACTCAATGGACATGAGTTTGAGTAAACTCCGGGTGTTGGTGATGGACAAGGAAGCGTTCATGGGGTCGCAAAGAGTCAGACACTACTGAACTGAACTGAGGCTCTCCCTGCAAGCCACCTTTCTGCCGGGGTGACGCGCTGTAGTAAACTCTGCCCATAGGGGGCGCTAGAGGCACACTTCGGGACTGGAGGACTGAGGACCCACATTGACCCTGGGGCAATGGTGATGGTTAGGGGTGACTGAGGGGCTTAAACTCTCCCACCACTTCGTCAATCACCCCCTACAAAGTCATCACAAATAAACATAAAATTCAGCGGCAGCCTGGTTATCCATCGCTGCCTCTAAACAAGCTCCTCTTCCTCTTGAAATCAGCTTGCTTTCCCAAAGATGTCTATGGAGAAATTATGAAACTGACCTTACTTGGGTTCAGAAGGAGAGATCATCGAGATCTAAGGGGGCTGCTCTCCCAGGTCCAAGACGCACCTTGCTGAGTGCTCAGTCGCTCAGTGGGTCCGCTTCTTTGCAACTGTAGCGGTCCAGGATCCTCTGTCCTGGGGATTGCCCAGGCAAGGCTACTGGAGCTGGTTACCCTTTCCTACGCCAGGGGATCTTTCCAACCCAGGGACTGAAACTAAGTCTTTTGCATCAGCTGCATTGGCAGGCAGATTCTTTACCACTAGCGCCACCTGGGAAACCCCCACCTTGCTGAGACCTGCAGGCAGTTCACCCAACCCACAAAACTCCGCAAAGCTGAGCCCACCCAGTATATTGACCCAAAGACAACATTCCCTGCCTCCCACTCTCTGGCTCCTCCTCCCCACCACATACCACTCCGGAAGGAGAACCCAGACCTGAAGGCAGAGTCCCCTGGTGCCAGGGACTGACCATGCTGGGCTGGGAATCCAGCCGCATCTCCAAGGCCATCAGGCTTCCTCAGCTGTGTCGGGTCCCACGGTAGTTCTTTGGACAGCTCATGACAATACAGGAGCATGAGGCAGCCGCTCTCTAGCTGGCATCTGCTGGAAGGGCTGCTGTACGGAGGGGAAGGATTTTATTTCTTTAGCTTGAGTCCCCAGGGGTAGACATAGGGCTAGTGCGTAGAAGGCACAGGGGTCCTTCCCATTTCCAGAATCCATCTTGGGAGGCAGTGAGTTCCCCGTCAGTGATCCTTTCTCTGGAATGGTTTTCTCCCAAGTATTATCATAACTCACCACTAACTTCCTTCAGGTATTCCACTCAAGCATCACTTTACCAGTGAGGCCATTCCCGACCACCTTATCTAAAATTGCAAACCGCCCTCTGCAGCCGTCTTCCTTGCTCCACTTCCCTAGGACACTTTATCATATATTTATTAATTGATCTTGCTTACTATCTTTCTTATATGCTTACTACCACTAGAATACAAGCCTATTATTTCTTATATGCTTGTTTAATTATTTGCTGGTTTGCTTTTTATTTTATTATTTGCTTATATGCTTATTTTATTAATTGATATTGCTTATTACTTTATCTTATATGTTTCTTATCACTGGAATACAAGCTCCACAAGGGCAGGGGTCTTCATCTGTTTTGATCATGACTGAGTCCTTTGTGCCTAGGATGGTGCCTGCCACACAGTAAATACTCAAAAAATATCTGTCGACCAAATTCCTCCCAACCACTTTCAGAAGTATTATTTTTAAATTTTTAAAATATTTTTTATTTAGACGATTTTAAAAGTTTTTTATTGAATTTGTGACTATATTGCTTCTGTTTTATGGTGGTTGTTTCTTTGGCCACGAGGCATGCAGGATCTTAGCTCCCAGAAAAGCGATCAAACCCGCACCCGCTGCACAGGAAGGTGAAGTTCTAACCACCGGACAGCCAGGGAAATCCCAGCATTATTTTAATCTCCGTTTCACAGCTACAGAAATGAAAGGTTAAATAACTGGCTTTAGCAGCAGCCTGTCTCCAGTCCCAGGCATTCTACATCCAGGGCCTGTGCCCTTACTGCAGTTACAAAATGCTTATATTGCAACATTGTCTGTAACAGAAGAAGGCTGGAAACAACCTAATTTCCCATCAGTAGGGGAGCGGTTAAATAAATTACAGTATTAGGCATCCTGTAATAGTCTATAAAAGCAACCTATAAACGAATTAAGAAGATCTATATGTGCTTATCTGAAATGACCTCCAAGGTATTCTTGAGTAAAAATAGCAAGACTCAGAACAGTGCATTGCATGGGCTCTTATCTGTACGAAATAAGCAGGATGAACAGACACACAGGCTGGATGTGCAGAGAAATGTCCTGAATGAATATTCTAGAAACTGTCGACAAGGCAAAAGGGAGGCTGGGGTCTCAAGTGGGAGAAAACTTTTGTATACCATTTGATATTTAGGGGATTTTAAATCACACACATGACTTACCTTTTTCAGCAATGTAAATCTTCCACACAGTTTGAGCTACAGGGCTTATATCAAAAATTAGCAGTCACCTACCCTCCCCCCTCTTGTATTCCACGTCTTTTCCTAAAGGCGATGAATTCAAATCTTTCAGCCGTTCCTTCTGGTTGCCGCTCTTTCTTTCTTTTTAAAATTTTTTTTATCTTTTCCATTCTCTAAGTCAGGGTTTCTCACTTCAAGGAGCACATGAATCACCTGGGATCTTCTTAAAATACAGGTTCTTATTCAGCAGGTCTGAGGCGAGCTCCAAGATTCTGCATTTCTAACAAGCTCTCCCGGATGATGTTGATGCTACCTGTCCATGGATCATTCTTTGGGCATTTTTCTAACTAACATGCTAATATAGCTATTTCTTGATATTTTGTTTTTGATCTTACTTCCTAATATAGAAAGTGAAAATTTTGTTCTCTTCTCCCCCTGTCCCCACACATGTGCATCCTATCCCCATTCTCCCAATATAGTTAGGTACCTTTTTGTTTAAAACAGTTTAGTTATTTACATTACTATTTCTTTATAGATGGGCTTCCCTGCTGGCTCAGATGGTAAAAAGTCTGCAACTTTGGAGACTCAGGTTCAATCCCTGGATCAGGGAGATCTGCTGGAGAAGGGAATGGCCACCACGCTAGTATTCTTGCCTGGAGAATTCCATGGACAGAGGAGCCTGGCAGGCTAAAGTCCACAGGGTCGCAAAGTCAGACAAGACTAAGGGACTAACACTTTCCCTTTGATAGATAATATTCACAGCTCAGTCACATAATATACCTTGATTACATTTCCTTTCTTGTGCAACTTTTTGTTTTCCCTGGAGTTAATAATTTCTTCATTTTTTTCCATCTCACCTTCCTTAGTGCATACTCAAACCCTTTGGACAAAACTAAAAGTCTCTTCTTAAGAGATCCAAACATACATCATATAATCTACATCTTGGCACCTTCGTCCTCTTGGACCAATACAGACTGATTACTCTTCTATTTTTTCATTTAAAAAGATCAACAGGTGGACTGGTAAACAGAGTTTATGGCAGAAAGCAGAAAGGAGGGTTCAGAGCCTCAGCTATGAATCAGTCCTTCCTGACTTCAAACTAGATTCCATTCTCGCTTCTCCCTTTTTGTAATACCCAACCCCTGCCCCGGTTTTTAAAAATGCATATGGCTGTGCAGTTCGGGGCTAAATTTCCCAGTCATCCTTGCAGTTAAGGGACCAACTGCTTGCTGACAGAATACAAGTGCAGGTGAGGAAAGCCCCTTCTACATCACTCCATCTTTCCTCTTTCTTAAGGACTGAAAACTCAGCATGATGCCCACGAGCCAGCTTCCACCTAGAGGACCACCTATCTCTAGACTATTACCTAAAGAGAAACAAAATTCACTTGTAATAAAGAAAACCTGGAACAAACCTGGGTTTGAGATGTAACTTTCTCCATGTGATATAATTCTCAAGATTCTCTGAGAAAACATTGGCATTTGTGGCAAAATGCTTAAGCAATGTTCTGATAAACCTCAATTCAAGTAAGACCTCTTCTAGGAAGCGAGCTTCCTATCTACTCAGCTGTCAGTCACTCAGGGAGCTAATGTTCTAATATCAGACACTCCTCTTGTTTCTAATCAAACAACAAATATCTCAGCAGTCTCTTTCCTCTGAAAGGGAAAGGTCTCCTTGAATCAACTTGGCCATAAGCCTCTTTCTTCATGGCAAATCTGAAATAAAACATTAGCATGTGCTCTTAATTAATTTGTCAGAAGATTTCTTTTGAGCCACTGTAATTGGAGGCCTTTTTTTGACTGGCTCATACAATTCTCCCCACAATCCCACAAGGTGGGTGTTTGGAATAAACCCCAGCAGCTTTTGCCTGCTCACCATCCCTGGGGGTGAAAAACAATGAGAATTGAATCAAAACAAGGGAGATGGGGGTCTGCATAGACTGAGAATAACAATGTGCAGGAACTGAAGAGGCAAAGGGAAAATTAAAGTGATAGTCTCTCAGTCGTGTCCAACTCTTTGCAACCCCGTGGACTGTAGCCCACCAGGATCCTCTGTCCATGGAATTCTGTGGGCAAGAATACTGCAGTGGGTTGATATTCTCTTCTCCAGGGGATCTTCCCCACCCAGGGATCAGACACGGGTCTCCTGAAGTGCAGGCAGAGACTTTACCATCTGAGCCTCCAGGCAAGCCCCCGCCATGAACTGAAGGGAAGAATGAACTCTGCCTTCTGAATACCTGAGTCCAAATGGAAAATAAGGGGCATGGGGCCTGGGCAGGCAGGGCAGGTTGTAGGCCTGGCAGTCACTATTCACACTGGTTCCTGGTTTCCGAAGGCCAGGGTGCTAGGCTGGGAACCCAGCAGATGGTCTGAGTGCTTCCAGCCAGCAAGACATGGGTCCAGAGTCCATCAGAAAAGGCCTAGGTTCTCAGAGAAGAAGGCAGGGCCTCTCCAAGGTGAACACATCTCAAGCCTCTTTCCTTTCTCTTCTTCTTCTTTTTTTAAATGTTTATTTATTTGGCTGTGTCGGGTCTTAGTTGCAGCACGTAGGATCTTTCATTGCAGTGTACAGACTCTAGTCGAGGAGCACTGACTTGCAGGGCTTGCAGGCTTAGTTGCCCCGAAGCATGTGAGATCTTCCCTGACCAGAGACTGAACTGTGTCCCCTGCATCAACAGGCAGATTCTTAACCACTGAAACACCAGGGAAGTTCCAGGACTCTTTCTTTTTTGGAGGCTCACTGTGTCCTGGAAACATGCAGAAATGCCCAAAACAGCAAAATGAAGACCGCGGTATATCGTAAATGTTTATGTGTGTGTGTATTCACTCAATCGTGTCCGACTCTTTGCGACCCCCATGGACTGTAGCCTGCCCAGCTCCTCTGTCCATGGGATTTTCCAGGCATGAATACTGGAGTGGGTTGCCATTTCCTCCTCCAGGGGATCTTCCTGACCCAGGGATCCGACTCTCATCTCTTATGAATCCTGCATTAGCAGGCAGATTCTTTACCACTAGCGCCGTCTGGGAAACCCATCATAAATGTTTACACTTGCCTAATTAACACACATGCAAATAGAGTGCAAAACAGATATTCCACTTGCAAGACAATGAGAGGGTTCATAAAGGACACTGACTCAGGGATAACCCATGAGGTCAGGGGAGAGTGTAATCTGAGCTGGGACAAGCTCTTAATGTTCCATAAATGTTCTTGGTTATCAACCCCATCAGAAAATTGTCATGCCTGAATATATAACTTTCTCTTCAGAAGCCTGAGCCAGACTCCCCTGACGCCTAAGACAGTTCTGTGAGCGGAGCCTGAGCCCAGGAGGATGGCTGGGGCTGACCCTAAGTGCCAAGGGTTGCAGCCCTGACTCCAGTCCCCCAGAGCTGGTGGGACTGCCCCTGCTGACGCATTTTTGGCCCATAAATCTGGTGCCGGGGCAGTCCCTCTTGGAGGGGGTTAAATGGCTGAGATGCAGTGCTCAGACTCTTCCCAGGATGCCTGGGGCAGTTTGGAGATGCCTGATGACTAATCTTCTCTCTCCAGGCTGAAGTCAGAGGGGGTGAGACCCAGAGTCTCAGGCTCCTGAGAACTGGGTCTGAGCCTCCACCCCCCACCCTCAGCCCAAGAGCCAGACCCAGCCACCCAAACAGGAGACAGACAGAGCTTCACAGCCACTGAGAATTAAAACCTATTGATTTTCCCCATTAGCTAGAGAAGGCCATCAGAGTGCATTAAAACCAGGCAAAGCACCAGCATCATGAATAATTAACATCCACAAATGACAACCCCAGGGGGCCCAGGGGAGGGGGAAGGGGTGCCCAGAGGCCTGGGGCACCTGACCCCTTATGACTCCCACCCCCCCGGGAGTCCTGGCCTGGCCTGACCTCCCCTCCTCTCCTCCTCCTCCTCCATGAATCTCTACTAGTCCTCCTGTCCCCTCTCATTTCCTGTCTCAAAGAAACAAGTCTCCAAGCAAGCGACCTAGGAAGACAGAGTGCTGAGAGGGGAGTCAGGTCTGCCCAGCTCTGTTGTGTGTCACTGTGTGACCTCGGGGGACTCTGCCCCTTTCTGGGCTCATTTCTCTGGCTAAGTCCGTAGATCTGTGGTTCCGTAGAGAGGGACCAAAGCTCACAGCAGGTCTGCAAACAGAGCCCATACTAGGACCTGGGGCCTGTAGTCATCCTCACCCCCAGTCCAGCCTATAGGGTACCTTTAGGCAAATCCAAAAAAAAAGGTCACTCCCCTTGGATTGACCAGTTGGAAAATGGCACCCATCTGGGGGAACCAGTTAGATGAAAGTGTGCCCTCTGAACAGGCCAATTCAAAAGAGATCCCTCTGAGTGGACTGATTTTTTTATCTTTATTTATTTAATATTTATTTATTTGGCTCCACTGGTGTCTTAGTTGCAGTAGCTAGGAATCTTCGTTCTTCTTTGTGGAATGCAGGATCTTTAGTTGTGGCATGCGAAGTCTTAGTTGCAGCACATGGGATCTAGTTCCCTGACCAGAGATCGAACCCCGGCCCCCTGCATTGGGAGCTCAGAGTCTTAGCCATGGAACTACCAGGGAGATCCCTGGACTAACTTTAAAAAGACCCTCTTCAGGCTGACCAATAAGAAACAGGAACTCTTTTGAGTGGACCAATGAGGAAAAGGTGCCCTCCCCCAATGAGGTCACAGTTTTAAAGGTGGAAGGTTTGGCAGAGCAAGAGGTAGGCTGGATGTCAGCCCCCACTCACC
>NW_011494644.1:10587214-10589988 GCF_000754665.1 Bison bison bison
CTCCCCGTCTGCCAGGTTGCCCTGTGCAGAGTGTGCAGCCTAAACAACTGTCTGTGGGGGCTCCACCTTTTCTGGGCCAGGGAGACCCAGATCTGTCGTCCCAGCCAGCAGAAGTCAGTTCACTGAACTGATGTTTCCTTCTAAGCTGCTCCATCTCCCACGCACCTCCTCGGCCCCTCGGCTGGCCCAGGTCCCCGCTTCCATCCTCCTCCCACCCAGCTTTCCTCCTCAGAGCCCCAGGAGAAGCAATTCGGGAATGAATACCTCCTACATCTCTGACCGTGCCTGCATCTTCTTCCTGCCTTGCAAGGCACCATGCATCCCCCCCGGCCCCGCCTCCTTTTTTTTTCCTTAAAGATTTATTCATTTATTTTTGGCTAGGCAGGGTCTTTGTTGCTGCACATGGACTTTCTCTAGTTGCGATGACGGGGGTTACTCTCTAGTTGCAGCGAGCAGGCTTCTCATTGTGGTGGCTGCGGGCTTCGGCACTTACTGGCACACAGGCTCAGTAGTCGTGACGCATGAGCTTAGTCGCTCCACCGCATGTGGGATCGTCCCAGACCAGGGATCGAATCCATGCCCCTGGCACTGGCAGGTGGATTCTCAACCACTGGACCACCAGGAAAGCCCTGTGCATCCTTTCATGAGTCTTTGCAGGAACTCTGCCCTCTCTGCTGGTGATGCCCCACCTCTTGAGCCCCTGGGGAAACTCTATTCGTGCTCAAACTCAGCTTAAAGACCTTCGCTGCTCCTCACTCTCTTCCTTAAACATACCAGCTAGTTCTTGCCTCTGAGCCTTTGCACCTGCTGACCCTTCTTCCATCCAGATATTCCACTGGCTCCTCTTCCTGCTGGTCACAGCTCCAATGTCACCCCTGTGGGAGGTCTGCCCTGAACACCCTATCCAACCACCTCCCGGTTAGTCTCCCTCATCTCTCCCTGTTTTCTTTTTTCATAACCGTTTTCACAAGCTGAATTTTTCCTTTGTTATTGGTGATTCCAGGGCCACAATGAATGGCTATGCATGTTGTAAGTTGCAGAGGAAGTGAGTGGGGCTAAAGGCCACCTTGCGATCCACATTACAAGCTGGGTGCTGGGGAGAGGGGTTGAGGGGTGTGGAAGAGGTTGCACCTGCCCAGCGGGAGCGCCTTCCTCAATTCACACACTGCCAAATTTCAGCCCCAGTGGCTTCCAGCTGTGACAGGCAAGCCCACCAGGACAGGAGGTGTCTGCTGTCTCCGTTGCTGTATGTCCAGTGCTCAGCACAGTGCCCGGCACATAGCCGGTGCTCAAGCATATTCTTTCATTTTTAAAAAATATTTATTTATTTGGCTGCAATGAGCTGCAGCCTGTGAACTCCTAGTGTGGCACGTGCTTTCAGTTCCCTGGCCTGGAACTGAACCTGGGCCCCGGCATTGGGAACGTGGAGTCTTACCCAATGGACCACCAGGGAGGTCCTGCAATAAACATTTTTTCTAGCAAACAAACTCTACTCAGATTCCTCCACTCCCATCCACTCCTTATACTCTTCAGCAGAATACACCACGCATGTGGTCCATCTCTGGGGCTGTATATGGTTCATCTAGTGGGGGATCCCATAGGAAGCCAGTGACAAAACTGGCCCCATACTTGGTGACAGTTATTGTTTGTTAAGAGAATGCCAAGGGGCCCCAGGAGTGGGATGTGTAAATGAAGGAGTCTTGGGGATGCTCCCTAGAAGTCAGTGCCCTGCCCATGCCAGGGACCCTGCCCTGAGCCCCCAGTCTAATCCAGCTTCCTGGAGGTGCACGTGGTGAGGTCAGGCAGCTGGGGCATTCTGATAGAAATCCAGATGCTGAGCGCCGCACAGTCACTCACAGGCAGGAGGTGACATAGGAGGGTCTCTCAGCGGGGACGAGGGGGCTAGGCCAGGCTTTTGCGCAGGCAGATCTCAGGCGCCGCCTTCCCTCCGCTCCCTGTGGCCATCCGCCCACTGGCCTCCCAGCTCCGGCAGAGAAGGAGTTAACCTCCCGGCTTCTCAGCGTGAATGTAGAGCTATTAATACCCACAGCCAAGCCGGTGTGCCAGAGCAGCCGCTGCTGGAGGAGCCGGAGGAGCCCTGAGCCCAGGGAGCTCTAGTCCGAGCTGGCACTGGAGCCAGGAGTCCAGGGACCAGAACTTTTCTCGTGGACAGCGTGGGCACCGTGCCAGCCTCATCTGGTCCTTGCCTACCTTTCAGCTTCAGGTCCCGACCCTCCCTCCTGGAGGCCACCCATGCCACCCACCCCCCGGGGGAGAACAAACTTTCTTGGAGAAACCACCTCTACTGCCTGTACTGGCCCGCTGGGAAGGAGCAGACAGCCGGACAGCCAGATGAACAGATGGGCAGGGCATCTGTGAGCCTGTCCTCCAGGTCGTGCCTCTGACTGGCTGCAGTGGAGCGGGCAGCCGAGGAGCCTCAGGCACCACCAGGGGCGGCGAGGGGCCCTACTGGACCTTTGTCCACCGGCCAGCTGCCTCTGAGTCCAGGTGGCTGGGAGCTGCTTCCGAGGGCCCAGCCCTGGGGCTGGAAGGTCCGTGGGTCAGGACAGCGGATCCCATCAGATAGAGCCACAGGCTCTCCCGCTCACCGAGGCGACGGGTAACCTGAGTGAAAAGGCACAGGTGGCAGGTGGGCAAGCGCAGGCGCAGGGTCCTGAGGCCAACAGGCTACTGACCCTGGAGCACGCTGGCTCGGGGAGCCCTGCCCAGACGAGGGACGATGCTGTCGAGGCCGCCCCCAGCCACCCCTGCCC
>NW_011494644.1:10590088-10598488 GCF_000754665.1 Bison bison bison
CCCAGAGGGGGGCGGATGCTGCCGGGCCCGCCACCAGCCACCCCTGCCCCGTCCTGGAGCTGCCTCCGGCCTGGCCCCTGCGCTGTGGGAAGGAGGATGTGCCAGCCTTCTGCTTCGTCTGTTTCCACAGGGAGGAGGAGGAGGAGCTGCTGGAAGAGGTCCCACTGCAGAGGTCAGTGCCCGAGGTGGGCAGTGGGTGGGCAAGGTGAGGGCACAGGGCTTGGGAAGGGGCCTCTTGGGGGCCGGGGATCCTGCTTCTGAGTTCCTCTGTCCACTGCTTACCAGCCCCGCCCCCTCCCTGTGTCAGACTCCCAGATCTCTCACCAGGGTATCCCCACAGCCTCCTCCCTGTCTCTCCCATCCTGCCCCCACAGTGACCCTCTTGTGCTTTCCCCCTGAGGTCATGTCCCCTATGCTTAGAGTCTTCCATGACTCCTGGCTCCTACACAGTGAAGTCAACACTCAGCTGGACATTCAAGGCCTGTGAGATCAGATCAGCCCCACCCACCTCATCTTCGCTCTACTCTCCTGTATTCACCCTCCATGAAACCCTGCCCAGACTTGCCTTCCCCTAGCTCCCCTCCTTCCAAGCCCAGCTGCCATAACTCCTCCTCCAGGAAGCCCTCCAGGAAGCCCCTGCCCCATCCAAGCTGAGAGTCACCTTTCCTCCCTACACTGCACTGACACTTTTTAGGGTTAGGTTTTTGTTGAATTAATAAGTGAAAATGTCTTCATGTGCATACGCATGCATGTGTGTGTGTGTCTGTATAAAAGGGAGGGGAGGGGATGGAAGGCTTGTGTGTCTAGGTGATTGGGTATTTGGGGGTGAGTGTGTGTGTGTGTGTACATGTTTGTGGCACTAGGTGTGAGCTCTATGTACTCATGGTAGGGGGCAGGGTGTGCACTGGGCCGGGGGTGGTGAGGGATTCATGCTCTACAGATCAGGGTCTCTTTGGCCACCTCTCCCCACCCCCACCTTCAGGGAAACCCAGGCTCCAGCCAAGTTCATTTCCCAAGCTGTGACCACAGGCTCCAGGAATAGATGGAACATCTGTAGGGGAGACAGGGGTCACCTCTGCTCCAGCCCAGCCAGCCCACACCTCCATCACCACCTGAGTCAGCACTGCCCTGGGTGGGGAGAAGGGCAGGCTCAGTGCCAGCCCAGGTGTGCCCTCCCGGCCCCTAGCAGGAGGGCAGGGGCTCCTGCAGCCTGGGACAGGCTCCTCCCTAAATCTCACTGGTGGACCTGGGTGGGTCATTTGTCTTCCATGGGCCTCTGTCTTCTCATTTGTGAAACGGGGCTACTCTGTGCATGGTGGTCAGTTCATCATTCAGCAGTGACTGAGTACTCAGAGAGCTGGGACCCCAGAGCTCTTGGGGTCCAGCCTGCTAGGAGAGACCTCGATCACACGGATCAGTTTGGCAGTGATGGGCGCTGGTTGGGCATGAGTGCACTGTGCTCAGGGAGTGAGGGGGACAGATTGACCACCCCTGCCCACAGGAACCCTGGGAGCCCCTGCAGGTCTGTCTTAAGGACAGGTCCTCTTCCAGGTACAGAGTGAAGTTTTTTTAAAACGTTTTATTTTGTATTGGAGTATAGCCAGTTAACAAAATTGTAATAGTTTCTGATGGACAGCAAAGGGATTCAAACATATATACGCATGCATGCTTTCTCCCCCAATACCCTTCCCATCCAGGCTGCCACAAAATACTGAGCAGAGTTCCCTGTGCTACACAGTAGGTCCTTGTTGGTTATCCCTTTTAAATAGAGCAGTGTGTACCTGACCTCCCCGAACTCCCTAACTATCCCTTCCCCCCATCCTTCCCCCAACCCTGGCAACCATAAGATGGTTCTCTACGTCTGTGAGTCTAGGAGTGAAGTTAAGGAAAGGCCATCCAGGCAGCGGGGATGGAGAGAGAGCAAAGATCTAGTGAGTCGAGAAAGAAACTGTGTGGGCGTGGCGCGCATGGGGCTGGGAGGGTCTGCAGGGGTCAGGTCACCAGGGGTCTTGACTGCTGAGCCCAGGACTTGATCTGTAGGTGATGGAGCGAGCTGTGGGGAGGGCGTTGAAGCAAAATGGAATGAGTTAGGTGATTCAGTGAGACCACAGGTGTGGAAATGTTTCCCGAACAAAACAATGGACTCCTGAGAGCATCACTGTTTTCATAATAGGAACTCAAAATGCTCGTTGAATGATTGAATGGATGGATGGATGGATGTGATGTGGGGAGATGGAACATCAGAATCACTGAGCTGATTGTTAAAAAATACACACTCCCAGGCCCTGCCCTGGAGACTTCGTGGCCTCACGTCTCAGAGGGGAGGAATGTATATTTCTAATCAGCCCCCCACCAGGTGGGGCTTCCCTGGTGGCTCAGTGGTAAAGAAGCCACCTGATTGAGACTCAGTTTAAGGCAACCCGCTCCAATTTTCTTGTCTGGGAAATCCCTTGGACAAGGAGCCTGGTGGGGCTACAGTCCATGGGGTCGCAGAGAGTCCGACAGGACGGAGTGATTAAACAATAACCACCACCAGGTGGGCAGCTTGAATAAACCAGCATTTGGGAAACCCCAGAATGAGACAGGGATGGGCTCTAGAGTCAGGCAGTCATGAGATCCTGCCCTCTTCCCTCATCCCCCCATCTTCCTCCTCCATTTCTGGGGACTCCTCCTGTAGGACATGCCCCTCAGCCTCTTGTCCTGGCAGTATGGTGACCTGCGTTGGCAGAATCTGGTCTCCTTTCCAGCTGGTGGGTACTGGCCCTTTAAGATCTGGAGAGGGGACACCACCAGGCTGGGCAAAGACAGTGACCACAGGTGCCAGGTGGTGAAGCTAAAAATACTGAGTGATGTGGACGCCCAGGCTGCAGGAGCCAGGCAGTGCTAGTGGGTAGTGTTGGCGGGGGGAAGTTCTGGAGTGTTTCTTTCCTACTGGAGGAGGGGCAGTGAGCAGTGAGGTTTGGTGGGGTCACCTTGGGGGTTTAGAGGAGCCTGCTCCCCACCCCCACCACTCTCAGCCTTTCTCCAGCCCCTGGAAGGCGCCAGGTTTCACTCCCAATTTGCTGCCGTGTTTAGCCGCCCCAGAGAGTGCTAACTCGGCAGCATCCTGCTTCTCTGGGAGGCTGGGGAAGTCCTTTCTTCTCTTTGAGCCTCTGTAAAATTAAAGAACTGCTGGGGCGCTTTTAGGGACAGAGATGCAAGAAGGGATGTAGGGAGACCAGTTCCCTCATTCGTGGATTCAACAAAGATTCCCCAAGGCTTCCCAAGGACTAGAAGCTGAGGCCAAAGAGATGAACAGGAATCAGGCATTTCCCTGGAAGAGCCAGAGAACACACACTGAAACAATGGCTTGCCGCACAACGTGCTGTCATTGAGGTGTGAACTCCGTTTCTGTTTGGGGCTGAAGTGAGAATCCGCCCCCACCAAGAACTCATCTGCATTTAATGAGAACTTGTCAACAAAAGCATCACCCACCAGCCATCTCTATTTGATGTCTGATGCGTGATTAGGTGAGGCTCCACTGACGAGCCTGGAACCACGTGTGCATCAACGGGCAGACCCTCCCGGGCTGCTCCTGCAAGGTCCAGAGAGGGCCGGGCGGGGTCGGGGGAGACTCTGCTCCACTCCGTCTTTTGGGGACCCAGGCACCGCCCACCTGTGATGCTGTCATCAGCCAGGGCTTTAGAATCCACTGGATTCTCTGCTTCCACGGGCAGCTGAAGAAGAAGGGTGGAGATCACATGGAAGGGTTTTCCAAACCAAAGCTGCAAGTGGCCTACTTCACTCCTGCCCACACTATGTGGCCAGGGCAGCTAATTACAAGAGAAACTCGGAAACGTAGTCCTGTTGTGAAGATGATATGTTTGGTACACATGAAAGCACTTGGCACAGAAGAGGTGCCCAGCGCGTTCGTGCGGAAATTCTGCAGACT
This sequence comes from Bison bison bison, assembly GCF_000754665.1. Classification (NCBI taxonomy): domain Eukaryota; kingdom Metazoa; phylum Chordata; class Mammalia; order Artiodactyla; family Bovidae; genus Bison; species Bison bison. The sequence continues at coordinate 10,594,020 of NW_011494644.1, forward strand.
TCACTGAGCACCCTCCGTGGACTAGCCCTAGAAATTGGACAGAGAAAACACATCTCACTGCTCTCACTGGAATTTTTTTTTTTTTTTTGGCCCTGCAGTGCAGCACACAGGATCTTAGTTCCCTGATCAGGGATCGAACTCATGCCCCTTGCATTGGGAGCATGGCGTCTTAACCACTGGACTACCAGGGAATTCCCTCTCGTTGAGCTTTTATCAAAGCGGGAGTCAAACAAAACCCAAGTAAACAAACAAATACAATCATCCACATTCAAAACCCACTGTTGGGACTTCCCTGGTGGTTCAGTGATGAAGAATCCGCCTTGCAATGCAGGGTACATGGATTCAATCCCTGCTCAGGGAACTAAGATCCCACATGCCGCCTAGCAAGTAAGCTTGGGTACCACAGCTACTGCGTCCATGCACAACAAAAACACCCCACGTGACACAACGAAGATCCCGCGTTCTTCAACTAAGACCCAACGCAGTCAAACAAATAAACAAATATTATATATTAAAAAAAAAAAAGATACTGTTAAGGAAATTACCAGAGGCATGGTAGGGAGACACCCAGTTGGCATAAGGGGGAGGGGCTGCTGCTGCTGCTAAGTCACTTCAGTCGTGTCGGACTCCGTGCAACCCCACAGATGGCAGCCCACCAGGCTCCCCCGTCCCTGGGACTCTCCAGGCAAGAACACTGGAGTGGAGGTAGAGACAATTCATCTGAGACCTCAAGAAAGAGAAGGAGCCGAGCAGAGCAGGGGGAGAAGTATTCCTGGCATAGAGAATAGGGAGTGCAAAGGCCCAGAGGCAGGTTAGAGTTGGGGAATGTGAGAAAAGACCAGGTCAGTATGGCCAGGGCAGGTAAGTGATGGGGAGAGAGACATGGGCAATGAGGGGAGACGGGAATGGGCTGGATCATACAGGCCTTGTGGGCCTTCATGCAGAGGATGGATTTTTTTCTGGTATAAAATGTGACTGGAAAAGCTTCAGAGACTTTTGAGTAGGGGGAAGGTGCATAAGTTGATTGGCATCTTAAGCGATCACTTGGGCTCCTCTGGGGAGAATCCATGGCAGCCAGGCCAGAGCGGACACTAGAAACCAGTGTGGAAGTCATGGTGGTGATGGAGGGGGCCACGGTGTCAGCCTGGACCAAGGTGTCCCTAGGACGTGGGAGAAATAGATACTTTCTAGATATGTTTAGGAGACAGAACTTGCTGATGGGTTAAAAGAAGGGAATCAGGGATGAATCTGAGGTTTCTAGGTTGGATAAATGTGTGGATGAGGGGAAGGCTCAAGGGTGGGAAGAGATATAGTGGGAAATTCAGGAATTCAGCCATGGAGGTTCTCAACCTAGAAGCACATGAGACGCCCAAGTGAAGATGTCAAAGGGAGACTTGGTACTAAGAGACCGGAGCTCAAAGTGGGAGTCTGTGGGCCGCCTAGGAGATGTCAGAGACTTTGGCATGAAGGTGGCTCTGAAAGCCATGAGGTCACTGGAGAGTCAGAGGAGAGGCCCCAGGACGGAGCCCAGAGGAACACTACAAACGTGAGGTCACGTGGAGGAGATGCTAGCCAGAAATAAAGTAGGAGGAAAACCAGGAGCGTGGGTAGTCATGGAAACCAAGAGACGAGTGTCTCAAGGCAGAGAGAGAGGTGGACAACTGGCTTCAAAGATGCCGAACAGCCAAGGAAAAGGAGACTAGATCTAGCAGCACGGAAGTCGAAAGTGACCTGGATAATTACAATTCCTGGCGGGGTGGAGACAGGAGCAGGGTTGAGTGGAGACTTCCGGTTAAAAATGGTGGATTGAATACACACATTTAAGTTCTCTGTGTCCTGAAACCCCATGAAAAAGAAATGAGTGGGTTTTATTTTTTTCTTTTCCATTATGGTTTATTACAAGATATTGAATATAGTTCCCTGTGCTATACATCAGGACCTTGTTGCTTATCTATATAATATATAGTAATGTGTATCAATTAATCCCAAACTGTTAATTTATCCCTCCCCCCACTTTCCTCTTTGGTAACCACAAGTTTGTTTTCTATGTGAGTCTGTTTATGTTTTGCAAATAAATTCGTCTGTATCATATTTTAGATTTCACATATGTGATATCATCTGATACTTGTCTTTGTCTGACTTACTTCATTTAGTATGATCATCTCTAGATCCAGCCCTTTTCCTGCAAATAGCATTATTTCATTTTTACAGCTGAGTAATATCCCACTGTGCATAATATACCACATCTTAGTTATCCATTTGTCTTGTCAGTGGACATCGAGATTGTTTCCACGTCTTGGCTATTGTAAATAGTGCTTCTATGAACATTGAGGGTATTCTTGCCTGGAGAATCCCAGGGACAGGGGAGCCTAGTGGGCTGCTGTCTATGGGGTCGCACAGAGCCGGACACGACTGAAGTGACTTAGCAGTAGCTGTATCTTTTCAAACTAGGGTTTTCTCTGGATATATGGCCCAGAAGTGGGAATGTAGGGTTGTAGGGCAACTCTATTTTTAGCTTTTTAAGGAAACTCCATACTGTTGTCTACAGCAGCTGCATCGATTACATTCCCACCAACAGTGTAAGAAGCCCTTCTCTCCACGTGTGAGTGGATTTTAAGGTGCATTTATTCGTCTTTTGTTGCCACCAATACAAACTACTGCAAACTTAGTTGTTTAAAACCAAATTGATTATATTACTGCCTATATGTCAGAAGTCCAACACGGGTCTCCCTGGGCTAAAGTCAAGATGTTGACAGGGCTGCTCTTGGGAACTCTTTCTGGAAGAACTTTCTGGAAGTTCCAGGGGAAAATCCACCCCCTTATCTTTTTCAAGGTACCACCTTCCAGAGGGCCCCCCTCCTTCCAGCGAGGCAGCGTCTCTCTGGCCCTGCTTCTCTCCCCATCTTTCTTGGACCACAGCTGGGAAAGGTTCTCAGCTTTTAATGCTGCATGCTATTATCTTGGGCTCACCTGAACAAGCCAGGATTATCTTCCCATCTCAAGGTCCTTAACCCTAATCACACCTGCAAAGCCTCTTTCTGTCACCTAAGGTAACATACTCCCAGGTTCTGGGGATGACGACATAGACATTAATGGAATTAGGTGGGGCATTATTCTGCCTCCCACAGCATGAATCAGCAAGGACTTATACAGTGAAAAAGGAGACAAGAGCAACACGACGTTGAAATCTAGAAAACAGATGAACATGGTGAGGGATATAGCGGTCCGGTGACATGGCACCTCAAGTGAACCCTAAACTGGGCATGAGAAAAAAAAAGGGGGGGGCACCACAGTTTCCACCACAGAACCTCAAAGGGCCCTAGTGTTAATGGACTAAGTACCTCTGGGAGGGGGAGTAAAGCTAGGGCCAAAACCAGGAGGATTGGTCTAAGAAGGGCTTTAATTCTCAGATTTCTTTCTCTGCTCAGCTCCGCGGGGCAGCTGCCCCTCCCCCACCCTGACAAAGACTGAAGGCTTATTCCCCAGAGAGGATAAAACACAGGGTCTGTGAACTGGAGGACAGGGCACCCTGAGGATAAGGAGGAGTTCTATGCTCTACTGGAGGGATTATTTGAATATTTGCATCTTGAACGTGGGTTGTCCTGCCCCTGCCCCCCATCTGGAGCGTCCTGCCCCGCTCGGCTCCCAGCACAGTGAAGTCTGGTCCAGACTCTCCAGGCAGGACACGGCAGAGTTCACTCCCTTCAGCCTCTGAATATATTGACGATGGGTATTTTGTTCTTGCTGGTCTCTTATTTCCTGTTTTCGTTTTCTTCTCTCCCTGCGTGCATGCGAAGTTGCTTCAGTCATGTCCAACTCTGTGAGACCCTATGGACCGTAGCCCGCCAGGCTCCTCTGTCCATGGAATTCTCCAGTCGTGAATAGTGGAGTGGGTTGCCGTGAGCTCCTCCAAGGGATGCTCCCAACCCAAGGATCATACCTGTGTCTCTTCTGTCTCCTGCATTGCAGGCCGGTTCTTTACTGCTAGTGCCACCTGGAGAGCCCCCAAAAAACTACTACTACTATACGCAGAGATTTAGGAACATACATTGTAACTATTAAATGAAAACTAGATGCTATTTTGAAAGAAAACGAACCTCCAAGGATGAACAAAAAAGTTCTTAATTTAAGAATGTTATAGCAATGGGAGTTTGGGGTTAGCAGATGCAAACTAGTATACGTAGAATGGATACACTACAGGTCCTACTGGACAGAACAGGGAACTGTCTTCAAGATCCCGTGGTGAGTCAGAATGAAAAAGAATATATATTATATATGTATATATGTACATATATCAGAGAAGGCAATGGCAACCCACTCCAGTACTCTTGCCTGGAAACTCCCATGGATGGAGGAGCCTGGTAGGCTGCAGTCCATGGGGTCGCGAAGAGTCGGACACGACTGAGCGACTTCACTTTAACTTTTCACTTTCATGCATTGGAGAAGGAAATGGAAACCCACTCCAGTGT
>NW_011494644.1:10598588-10617370 GCF_000754665.1 Bison bison bison
ATCGAGATTGTTTCCACGTCTTGGCTATTGTAAATAGTGCTTCTATGAACATTGAGGGTAGACATGCCTGGAGAATCCCAGGGACGGGGGAGCCTGGTGGGCTGCCGTCTATGGGGTCGCACAGAGTCAGACACGACTGAAGCGACTTAGCAGCAGCAGCAGCATATACATATACATGTATGTATAACTGAATAACTTTGCTGTACAGCAGAAATTAACACAACATTGTAAATCAACTATACTTCAATATTCAAAAAAAAAAGGTATCATAGCAGAGTTCAGTTCAGATCAGTTCAGTCATGTCCGACTCTTTGCCACCCCATGGACTGCAGCACGCCAGGCTTCTCTGTCCATCACCAACTCCAAGGGCCTACTCAAACCCATGTCCATCTCGTCAGTAATGCCATCCAATCATCTCATCCTCTGTCATCCCCATATCCTCCCGCCTTCAATCTTTCCCAGCATCAAGGTCTTTTCCAATGAGTTGGTTCTTCACGTCAGGTGGCCCAAGTATTGGAGTTTCAGTTTCAGCATCAGTCCTTCCAATGAATATTCAGGACTGATTTCCTTTAGGATGGACGTTCCTTTAGGATTGACTGATTTCCATCAATCCTAAAGGAAATCATAGCAGAAATGGAAAACTTTTAAAAGAGTTAGGACAGGGAGTCCCTGGTGGCTCAGTGGTGAATCCGCCTGCCAGTGCAGGAGACATGGGTTCGATCCCTGGTCCAGGAAGATCCCACATGCCAAGGAGAAACTAAGCCCGCGCACCACAACTACTGAGCCTGTGCTCTAGAGCCGGGAACCACAACTACGGAACCCACGTGCAGCAACCACTGAAGGCCAAGCAGCTTAGAGCCTGTGCTCTGCAACAAGAGAAGCCACTGCAATGAGAAGCTCACGCACTGAAATGAAGACCCAGTGAAGCTGAGAGAAGGAAAGAAAAAGAAAAGAAAGAAAGGGAATGAACAGCCCCATTGCCTGGAAACTCCCATGGATGGAGGAGCCTGGTAGGCTGCAGTCCATGGGGTCGCAAAGAGTCAGACACGACTGAGCGACTTCACTTTAACTTTTCACTTTCATGCATTGGAGAAGGGGGCAAAGGATCTGAACGGTCACTAGATCAAAGATGATATACAGACAGCAAATAGGCTTATAAAAGATGCTCAACATCAGATGTCATCAGGAAATAGCAAATTAAAACCACAGTGAGATACATTTACACACTGATCCAAAATACTGACAACTATGAATGCTGGTGAGGATGTGGAGCAACAGGAACTCTCATTCATTGCTCTGAGAACTCAAAAATGATACAGTCACTTTGGAAGACAGTCTGGCAGTTTCTTACAAAGCTAAACATAGCCTTTCCATATGATCCAACAATAGCATTCCTTGGTACTCACCCAAATGAGTTGAAAACGTATGTCTGAACAAAACCCTGCACATGGATGTTTGTAACAGCTCTTTTTCATAATTGCCTGAAAACTTGGGAGCATCTAAAACGTCCTTCAACAGGCGAATAGATGAACAAACTATGATATATCCACACAACGGAATATTATTCGGTGATAAAAATGAGCCATGAAGCCACAAAAAGACATACAAGAATCTTAAATGCATATGGCTGGGTGGAAGAAGCCAATTGGCTTCCTTGGTGGCTCGGTGGTAAAGAATCCGCCTGCCGATGCAGGAGACGGGGGTTCGATTCCTGGGTCAGGAAGGTCAGAAGAAGGAAGTGGCAATCTACTCAAAATTCTCACCTGGGAAATCCCAAGGACAGAGAAGCTATAGTCCATGGGGTTGCAAAGAGTCAGACATGACTCAGCCACTAAACAACCACCACCACAAGGAGAAAGAAGCCAGTCTGGAAAGGCTATGAGCTGTAAGCCTCCAACTCTATGACATTCTGAAAAAGTTACACTAGAGACAGAAAAAGATCAGTGGTTGCCAGGGGCTGGTGGGGAGGGGGAGTGAGTAGGCGGAGCACGGAGGGTTTTTAGGGCAGTGGGACTATTCTGTATGATATAGGAACGATGGGTCCATGACCCCATCCACCTGTCAAAACCCATAGACTGTACAACAGAGGGAGCCCTCATGTAAACTATGGATTGTGGTTAATATTAGTTTATCAGTACTGGTTCATCAATTGTAACAGGCTCACCACACTAATGCAAAATGCTGACAATCAGGGAAAATGCAGAGGGGGGAGGTATACACGAAAACTCTCTGTACTTTGTGTTCAGTTGTTCTATAAATCTAAAACAGAAAATCTATCATAAAAAGGAAAAAGGGGGAAAGAAATCATAGTATCCCACAGAAAGTTGTGTTTCCACCCTATGTAAATACTATCAATCTTTTTTCCCCTTTTGGCTGTGCGGAAAAGTTCCCCAACCAGGGATCAAACCCATGCCCCTGTAGTGGAACCACAGAGCCCTAAGCCCTGGGCCACTAGGAAAGTCCCAGCGCTATCAATCTTTTTTTTATAATTTTATGTATTTATTCATTTTTGGCTGTCCTGGGTCTTCGTTGCCGCACGAGGGCTTTCTCTAGTCATGGCATGTGTGCGCTACTCTCTAGATGCCATTTGCAGGCTTCTCATTGTGATGGCTTCTCTGATTTCAGTACACAGGCTTTAGGGCACGGGCTTAGTCACTGTGGCACATGGCCTTTATTGCCCCTCGGTACGCGGGATCTTCCTGGACCAAGAATCGAACCCACGTCCTCTGCATTTGCAGGTGGATTCTTAATCATCGGACCACCAAGGAAGTCCCGCCAACACTACCAATCTTATCAATACTATGATGCAATGTTCCCGGAGGGTGGGAGACAGGAAGTGGAGGGAATGGACGTCAGACAGCTCCATCTTCATCTTCCAGCGTGGGAAGTGGAGATGAAAAGCATGACCTAAAACATGCTACGCAGGAAACATAGGAATGAAAACTACTAATAATCAGCTAAAAGAATGGAAATAATTGTCCCAAAGCAGTGGGAAATGGGAGTGGGAGCTGCCCATGTTTCTTGATAGAAATGGATGGAGACGTGTAGTGGAGGGGAGTCCTAAAGAATCCAGGGCCCAAAGGAGGGGTTGGCCTCGGGAGAAGAGCCTCCCCACCCCCACTGAAGCTGCTGGAAGAAGTGAGGAATGAGGGGCTGGGTGGGTTTGTGCTTTGATGCTACTGCTACTGCTAAGTCGCTTCAGTCGTGTCCGACTCTGTGCGACCCATAGATGGCAGCCCACCAGGCTTCCCGTCCCTGGGATTCTCCAGGCAAGAACACTGGAGTGGGTTACCATTTCCTTCTCCAATGCATGAAAGTGAAAAGTGAAAGTGAAGTTGCTCAGTCGTGTCCGACTCTAGCGACCCCATGGACTGCAGCCTACCAGGCTCCTCCATCCATGGGGTTTTCTAGGCAAAAGTACTGGAGTGGGGTGCGATTGCCTTCTCCAAGTGTTGATAAAAGGAGCCAATGAAACTGCATCTGGTCCACCTGTATTCTCAGTGAAATGGGAACCATGGTTTGAGAAGAGAGGGGAAGGCGGGAGGACCTTGCCGCTCAGAGGAGGGTGCGGGAGCCAACAGCATCAGCACCCCTGGGGGGCTGGTTAGACATGCAGAAGCTCAGGCCTCACCAAGATCCCTAGGAGAGGCACAAGCAAATTAAAGTTTGAGAAGGCCTGGTCAGAGAGTGTGGGGAAGGGCCACTGGCAGCCATACTGGGGTTGTGGGGTGGCAGCGAGTGCCTCTTGAAGACCATGAAGGGAAACTCTCTACTTGGTGGGGGACCCTCGGACCAGTGCTGGCTTGTACGGTGCAGGCAGAAAGCAGGTGATGGTTGGCATTTTGCCAGGCAGGTTCTCCAACAGGAAAGCTGGGCACAGCAGGGTGGAGATGAGGGTGTCAGGGAGCAGCCATGGTGATGGTGTGCGGAGCCCAAGCAGGGCACGGTGGACCGTCATGGCAGAAGGGGGCTGATGGGTGAGAAAGGGATGGGGGCCGTGGACTGGTGGCCTCAATGGGGTCAAAGAACTATTGCTTGTGGTTACCAGATGAGGATGGAGAGGGAAACACGGAGGGAGGTGATCAAAACAGAATCTCAGAGCGGGTGGGGTGTGGGATAATTACATGGTACGGGATGTGAGCCTCAGAGGTGGAAGGGAGCAGAGAGGGTTAAACGTGTCAGAAAAGGCCAGAGAACCGAGAGGCTGAGATCTCCAACCTCCATCTGAGGTTTGAACTCCGAAGGTCTAGTGATGGTGAGAGGCTGATTCCTTTGCCCTGGGCGTGGCCGTGCATCAGGACTTCTGAAAGCTCCCAGTCAGACTAGAATGTGCAGCAGAGTTTGAGAACCACGGGTGTGGACAAGGAGACCCAGGTTCTGACAGAGAGAAAGACACAGGGGAGTAGCCGGAAGGCTCCCTGGGGCTGGCATCGCTGATGGAGTCTGACCAGGGGGAAAGGGGAAGCCGGGTAGGGGCCGCATGTGGCAGGTGAGAAGGTGGAGATGTTGTGGTCTTCCCGCTGAAGAACTAGACACTGAATGTGCGCGCGCACCCGTGCGTGCGTGCAGGCGCGTGAGACAGAGAGCCAGAGACAGCGAGTCCGGCGGCTGGCGAGCCCCTCGTCTGTCCTGCACTGCGGCGAGTCGGCCACTAGAGGGAGCGCCGCGCCCGCACTTGCCGGGACGGCCCCGCTCGTTCCGTCCGTCCGTGATGCTTCGGTCTTTTTCTGACAGATTTTATGTCCAAGCTTAGATTCTGCAGGTATATACCCCTGGGTTTAACTCCAGGTCCCGCTACTTTTAGGCTGCGTGACTTTAGCCAGTTACCCGACCGTTCTGTGACCCAGTTTCGTCCTCCGTACAGCTGTGACTCTGACCTGAGATGGTTCAGAGGATGAATGAGGTCAGGCGTGTGAAGCGCTGCCCCACACTGGGCGATGGCTAACCCGATCTGACAGTGCCGGAGGTTCTGCCACCGCCTCTGTCTCTCTCTGCTTCTCCTGCAGCCCCTCAGCCCAGCCCTGCCCAGCCTAGATCCAGGGGGAGAAACAGGTCAACTTCTGGAATGTTCCAGAGCAGAGGCAGAGTTAAGGGTGGCCTGTAAGGCAGGGACAAGCCTGGGTGCCTCCCTTTCCTGCTCAGTCTTGCTGGTTCTCTTGTTTGGGAGCAGACCTCACCCTGTGGCTCATTCCTGGCCATGGTCTTGTCCTTCTGATCCCAGGCCTTCTCCTGCTCCTCCAGGCACCCAGGGGACCAGCAGTTGCCCTTGCCTGGCAACCATATTATCCTTAAGAAATGTCATTGTTCTGGTGCCCCCCAAGGGCTCAGAAGGGGTGCTCCATCCTAACTGCCCCCATCCTTCCAGGATCCTGCCCAGACCAGCCAAGAGCTGACCTACGAGGCCGCACCTCGTGGAGAAGTGTCTTCATGTATCTGTGTTCCCAGGCTGTCCGAGGCCGCTGGTGTGGAGGTCATGGTGTGTAGAAGACCCACAGAAGCAGCCCCCCTTGTCTTAAACTCGGTTCCTCAGAGGGGGTCTAGCCTTCCTGACTTTTTTTTATCAATGATTTGCCAACATTTTACAAATCAGATCCAGGCTTCTAACTTCTCCTGGAAAATTAGAAGCTCTGAATACCTGAGTTCACATTCCCACGTGACAGCAATGGGCCACAGGGGAGGGGAGGCCACCACTCAGATGGGCTAGGGCTCTCCAGCTCACCACTGTCCCCAACCCAGGTCATGCACCCTATTCACAGTCCCTCCCTGGGGACAGACTCTCAGTCTGTGACTCCATGAAAGGAGAACTGTGCCCGAGAGGCTTCATGTCCCTTGTCCATGTTGCAGCCACTGCCCCCAGACAGGCAGAAATGCAGAGGGAGAGGGGTAGGGTCCCAGAAATGAGAGCGGACATGCAGGGGCAAGGAATCCAGGGGCCAGAGAGCTGCTTGGTGTCCTCAGCTGTTGGTGGAATTTCACGGTCCAGAGGCTGAGGGCAAATCACACACACACACACACACACACACACACCCCACTGTCCAATCTGTCAGCAGATGCTGTCACTTCTCATCACTTCTGTTCCTACTACCTGGTCCCTTGCTATCTTGTTTGACTTCGCTGGGTACCGGAGCCTCCTCACTTCCCTTCTTGCGCCGCCAGAGGGAGCCTGTTAAAACCTATAATCCACCTCCTCCCTCCTCTGCTCAAAACCCTCCAAGGACTGCCAGTGCTCTCAGAGTCAAAGGCAAAGGCTTACTGTGGCCCTGGATGAACTTTCCCCATCACCTCTCATCTCCTCCCAGGCTCCATCAGCCTCGTTGTTCCTGGGCATCCCAAGCATACACTCTGGCCTCAGGGCCTTTGCATTGGCTCTTCCCTCTGCCTGGCCCACTTGTACCAGCCTGCCTGCCCTCATTTCAACATGGCTCCCTTCCTCCCTCACCTCCTTCAAGTTTCTGCTCAAAAGGAGACTTCTCTGTGAAGACGTCCCTGCTTTATGTCTTCCCTCCATTAATCCCTTGAAGTATGGTCCTTTATTCACATACCCTGTTTCTTGTCTTCTCCCCTCACTACAATGGACGAGGGCAGTGATTTTTCTGTTTCGTTCACTGCAAGTGTTGCCTGGCACATAGGAGGCACTTGATAATATTTGGTAATTGAATGGATGAATGAACAAATATGTGAAATGAGGGCAGTAACAATCCCGGTAAGCAGAGTGGCTGTGAGAACTCAGTCAATGTGTATCACGCGGGGCCCCAAACTTGGGCTCTAGTGCTCTGTGGTTGGTACCGTAGAAATTTTTCTTTTCTTTTCTTTTTCTGTCTGTGCCATGCAGCTTGTGGGATCTTAGTTCCCCAACCAGGGATTGAACCCACGCCCTCAGATTAATACAGAGTCCTAACCGCTGGACTGCCAGGGTATTCCCAGCAGCTTGCCATTCTTCATCATATCACCTTTGAAGTGTAAGTGAAGTCTGAGTAACAGTGGCACATGCGAAACTTCCCTGGTGGTCCAGTGGTTAAGACTCTGTGCTTCCACTGCAGGGGGCACAGGTTCAATTCCTGGTTGGAGAACTACGGTCCTGCATGCCACAGTCAAGGTTGATGTGCTTGGTCTGGCAGCGGCCTGGATACCAGGAAGGTTCACGTCAGGTGTGCATCAAGGGGCCCCAGGCATCAGTGATGCCCAAGGCAGCATCATGTTCAATAGCAAATATAGAACACTGTTGCGGGCAGAGAGAGGGGCTTGGGTGGGAAGGGAAAGCTTCTCTCCCGCTCTCTAGACAAGAAGCCTCACATTCTGTAGCTGGCCCTTGTGTCAAGGACACACCTCACAAACAGTATATACTCCAGCCATGGGCACTGTTGCTGTTGTTACTCAACGCCCCACGATCAGAGGGAAATAGTGCCCAGCAAGAGAAAGCCCCCAGGCTCCCGGGCCAGCCGCTGCTGTAAGCAATGGGTGGAGGACAAACCACACCCCTTCCTCTAGGCCTCAGTTGCGCATCTGTGAGCTGGGAGAGCACCAGGAAGGTTTCCCTCTGAAACCTGGGGGACGTGTGGGTGGCAGTCATGGTTTCTGGTCAGGGACTGTCGTGGCTGCTCTGCTAGGAGCCTGGTCGGGGCTCATTTTCAGCCTCCATCTCCGAAATGTTCAAAGGGGGGATAGAGCTTTAACCCCTGAGGGATGGGTAACAGGGGACCAGGTTTTTGATGGGGACTTCAACCCAAGCATCAGTAGCATGCATGGCCCGTAACTTCAGAAGGTGGCCGCAGACCCTGATGGCCAGTGCGGGCCCTGGCAGTGGCCTTAGCCCAGTGGAGGCTGCAGATCTGATGAAAAGGGGAGGCGCCCAGTACTTTGCCCCCGACCCTGTGTCCTGCCTAAGCCCCCATCTCTCTGGAGCCACTAGGATTGGAGCCATTCTGCCAGATCCACTTAATTAGCCAAGCTCATTAATTCCCACAGGCTTCTCCTCCCCACCTAATTAACTGACTTAATTAGGGCTTGCAGGCCTGGCTCCACCCAGCCTCCCCTCCTGCTGCAACCCTGCCCACCTCCTCGAGGGCCCTGGCGCAGCCCATCCTCTCATCCACTCAGGACTGGGAACCGGTGGGGGCCCAGCACTCAGGCCTCCACCCAGTGCCCCTCCCTCTGGTAGGACCAGCCCAGTGCCTCTCCCCGGGCTGCAGCCCAGGAGCAAAGGATTGGAAACCGAGAGTGAGAGGTGGCTGGGAAGAGGGATGCAGGTGAGATCAGTGGGATCAGGTGAGAGGAGGCCAGGATGGTGGGGGCTGGAGAGGCTGGGCAGCCAGGTGGTTAGGGGCCTGGACTCCAGAGCCGGCCTGGATTCGAGCCCCAGCTAATGGGTCAGCCTCGGCAACCTCTCCCCTCCCTGCATCTCGGATACAAAATGATCGCTCACCCACACAGTAAGTATATTATGAGGTTTAAATGAGTTCATATGTTTAAAATGCTTCAAATCTGGCCAAATCTGTGTTTGTTAAATAAGTAGGAGGGGCTGGAGGAGGGGAGGGGACAGGCAGAAGGGGCCATCCCCAGGGGTCAGGGAGACTCCCCCACCCCCAGGCAGGCTCTGGGGTGCAGGCAGTGGACTGGGCCTGGGAACTGCAAGCAGGGCTGCCAACTGGGAGGGACCCTTGGCCTGTTGTTGTTGTTGAGTCGCCAAGTCGTGTCCGACTCTGCGACCCCATGGACTGCAGCACACCAGGCCTCTCTGTCCCTCACCATCTCCCGGAGTTTACCCAAGTTCATGGCCATTGAATCGGTGGTGCCATCCAACCATTTCATCCTCTGTTGCCCCTTTCTCCTCCTGCCCTCAGTGTAGTGAAACCCTTGGCCTGGGAGAGGTTAAGAGGACAAGTAGCAAGATGGGCACAGGACAGGGTGTCCCGTTCCTACTCCAGGGGATGGGAAAGGCTGGCCTTGTTAGCGCAGGACTGCCATGGTCATGCCCCAGTTTCTCCACCTGGGGATGGTCTAGCCTTCTGCAAGCACCTGGCACACCCTCGATGCTTGATAAATGTCTAGAGACTCATCCCTGAGCAGTGAGGTGACACAAAAAGATGCTCAATAGCCTTCACCTCCCTGGGGACCAAAGCAAAGAAAGCGGGCTGAGCAGGCAGCAGGTAGGATGCAGATTAGACCTGAGGTGGGACTTCCGGGGTTGAGGAGTACAAGATCCGGAAGGTGTGAAGGAGAAAAAGTGTGTCTGAGCTGCTGAGCGGACTCCTTGGGAGACATGGGCAGTCATCAAGGATCAGAAGGGAGTAAGATGAGGCTCTGAACACTGCGTGGCCCTTTACCTGCTTAGCTCAGAATCTGACATTTATTGGTGTAATTAGTATAGAGATTCCCACCCCCAACCCCCACTAGACTGGAAGCTCCTGAAAGCAAGGATTGTCTGTTTAGCCCACCTTTTTATCCTGCTACCCTTTTACAGTTGTTGTTGTTATTTAGTCACTCAGTCCGAGTCTTTTGCGACCCCATAGACTGTAGCCCGCCAAGTTCCTCTGTCCATGGTATTTTCCAGGCAAGAGTACTGGAGTGGGTTCCCATTCCCTTCTCCAGGAGACCTTCCAAACCCAGGGACTGAAGCTGGGTCTCCTACATTGCAGGTGGATTCTTTACCCCTGAGCCATCAGGGAAGCCCCCTTTATGCAGTAGGTGCCCACGAATAAGTGTGAATGTATGAATGGACGCATGCATGCAGGAACCAGAGGTTCCTGATGCTTAGAGGGAAGTGGACCACATGGCAGTCTAGGCTCCCACCCTGCATGCTCAGCTGTGACCCCCCCCAGCTCCTCACATGACCCCAAGAACAATACCCTAAGGAGACAGGAGCTGGAACTCCCAGGATTCCAAACTCCTGCTCCTGGACACACTGAGCTCCCTCTGAGAACCTCCTCAGACATCCTGGGGTGCTGAGCAAATAGTTATTATGGCAGACAGAGAGGAGAACCTTTCACTTACACCTGCATCCTTAAACACTTTAGAAACCCCCATTTACACACAGTTTACACTTGGGGGTGTAAGTGACAGAGACTCTATTCCAACTGACTTCAGCACGAAAGGGACTTTATCAGGTTACAAGACTGAAAAGTCCAGGGACTTCAGGCATGGCTGGATCCAGGGGCTCAAATGATGGCATGTGGCTTCTGATACTCTCCATCTCTTGACTGTTCTCTGCTATGTTGGCTTCTTCCTCTGGGAGGTTCTCCCTGGTGGAAGCAACTCCAGGCTGACATCCCACCCTTTTTCAGTGCAATAGTAAGTTCTGGCACATCAGCCTGGCGTGGATCACAGACCCATCTCAGAAACAATCACTGTGGCCAGGGGGCTGGCATATGCTAATTGATGGGAGCTGGGGTCACAAGCCCAGCCCTAGAGCTGAAGAGGTAAGCCCCACCTTCAGAACCCCTAGTGAGTATGGAAGGTATGTCAAGGAATGTGAGTCCCCAAAGAAAAATTGAGGTTCTGTTGCTAAAAGTGAGGGACAGATGATACAGGGTACCAGAATTCCACTCCAGTTGGAATAGGTGGGCATCAAGCCAGCCTCAGGGCCCTGTTCTAAGTGCTGGTTATTTGTGGCAGACATTGTCCCTTCTCTGCCTGTGTCTCCTTGGAATGCATGCATGTTCATGCTTAGTCGTGGCTGACTCTTTGTGACCCCATGGAGTGTAGCCCACCAGACTCCTCTGTCTATGGGATTCTCCAGGCAAGAATACTGGAGTGGGTTGCCATTTCCTCCTCCAGGGGATCATCCCAACCCAGGGATCGAACCCAGGTCTCCTGCTTGGCAGGCAGATTCTTTACCACTGTGCCACCTGGGGAGCCCCAGGTCTCCTTAGGCCCCTTCCCCACTTCTACTCACGCATCCTTGCCTCTCTTCCTGAGTACCTGCTCTGTTCCAGTCTGCTCTGCCCATGTCCACAGCACAGTCTGCACCCCCCACCCAGCAGCTCTCACCAATGACTGACACGAGCCGGGATGTCATACGTGTTCCCTGTATGTCCGTGCGTGTTCTGCACTATCTCTGAGAGCTCTCCAGTGGGTTCACCTCTAGTTGCCCGCAGTGGTAACTTGTCACTGCCTCCCTGACTCTTTTCTCTACCCTTCTACCTGGGATCACCTAACAACAACAACAACAACAACAACAAAAAACTGATCTCAAATTCCTGGCTCAGGGTCTGTTTCTAGGAAACCCAAACTAGGACATCATCAAAGCCAGCCCCCT
The DNA here is from genome assembly GCF_000754665.1 of Bison bison bison. Taxonomy (NCBI): domain Eukaryota; kingdom Metazoa; phylum Chordata; class Mammalia; order Artiodactyla; family Bovidae; genus Bison; species Bison bison. The sequence continues at coordinate 10,609,843 of NW_011494644.1, forward strand.
CAGGGATGCGCACCAGACCGCACTGGCTTCCTTCAGAATGTCTACGTTCCTGAGGCAAGAGCAGAGATTGAATGCGCTCTGAGTAGCCTCTGCTCCGAGGATGCTCCCTGGTCCCCCTGCAGTAAGTGTGACAGGGGAGGGGCAAAGACCTATCAGATCCTCAGGTCACAACCTCCAGGGAAGCAGCCACATCTAGCCCTAAGGGGCCTAAGCATCCTGATCTCCCATGAGCAGTAGGGACAGGTATCGGGGGCCCGGGAGCCAAATGTATTGGGTTGCCCAAGATGTTCATTCGAGCGTTTCTGTAACCTGAAGGAACTTCTTGGCCAACTCGATACTACCCATTCCCATGACCCTCAGAGATCACGTTGTTGTTATTCAGTCTCCAGGCTGTTTCTGACTCTTCGCTACCCCAGGGACTGTAGCACACCAGGCTTCCCTGTCTCTCACCGTCTCCCGGAGTGTGCCCGAGTTCATGTCTATTGAGCTGGTGATGCCGTCCAACCATCTCATCCTCTGTCACTCTCTTTCATCTGCCTTCAGAGAGCGAGAGATGAGATCATTTCAGATAGCTCTTAGACCTGGCTTTAGAAAACAGAATCCCCCAGTGAAAAAGTTCTTTTTTTCTTCTCTCTCTCTTTTTTTTAAAAAAAAAAAAAAAAAACATTTATTTGGCTGCACCAGGTCTTAGCTGCAGAATGTGGGATCTTTAGTTGCAACATGGGGCATCTAGTTTCCTGACCAGGGATTGAACCCAGGCCCCCAGCATTGGGAGCTCAGAGTCCCAGCCACTGGACCCCCAGGGAAGTCCCTTTCCTCTCTTTTCCAGATCCCATTTAAAAGCATTCCCAGGTAGTAATTTTTATTTTGAAAAAAAAAAAAAGAAAACAGAGAAAAGGGTAACCCTGTGCCTATCCATAACTAGAATCAATGGTAACATTTTATTGTATTTGTGTCAGATGTTTCGAACAAAAAAAGACTAAAACATAACAGATAAAAGCGAATTCCCATGATCTGCCCCAGCCCCAGTCCCATTTCCTGGATTCCATCCCTAAAGGGCAACCACAGATGTCTTCTCCAATCAGCTGGCATGCTTTCAGCTGCAAGGGACAGAATTCCCTTCAAAGCAGCTCCAAGTACAACTCAGCAGCTCTGCGATGTCATAAAAAGCGGGTTCTTTCCTCTCTGTACTTCCCGTCTTCCTTGGCATCCCGCTGGCCTCCATCACGGAGTTGTATTTCCACCAGGGAGGTGTGGAGCCCGTCAGGACTGTTTCTGAACACGATGTTTCTCACTTCGGAATATATTCTCCAAAAAGGTGATGAGAGATTCAAAGATCCATGGCCTCCAGCTGCCATATGTCCTGGACTGTTCTGCCGCCTTCTCTCTGATCCATCGTGGGTTCTGGTGGATTCATGGTTTTCCTTATCAGATACAAATTGACTTGTGTCTCCCAGTGGCCCTGAATGTTCCCAGTCCTGGCTGTGAGCAGCTTCGGTGCGCGCATGCTCAGTCGCTAAGTCGTGTCTGACTCTGTGAGACCCCGTGGACTGTAGCCCGCCAGGCTTCTCTCTCCGTGGGACTTCCCAGGCAAGAATACTGGAACACTGGTTGCCATTTGCTTCTCCAGGGGATCTTCCCGACCCAGGGATTGAATCTGTGTCTCCTGCATTGGCAGCCGATGCTTTACCACTGAGTCACCAGGGAAGCCCCAGAAGCTTTTGGACCTTTGCCTAAAATGCCGTTGTCTTCAGCATCCTAAGCCTGATTAGTTTTGAGCTACTCAGCCACCAATGCCACCAGGGTCCCTGATCATGCTGCATGAGCCAGTTGCCACAAGCAAGGTCCTGGATTTGATGGTAGCCATCCAGGAGAGGAGATTGTCTCTGCACAAGCCGATCATAATGCAGATCAACAGTGCAGGGATGTCCTCTGCCTATCATGACTGGGGCCAGATGAGATAAGGAGCACCACACAGACTACACAGGGCCATCATTGTTCCACTGATGGAGATAATTGCTATGGCCAAGACAGTGTCCCAACGGAGCCCTTTCAGTACGGCTGGTAGTGTTACCCAAACTCATACAGTTTGAAACATGATATCGTGTCCCACACTGCAGGCAGATTCTTTATGATCTGAGCCACAAAGACCCTCCTCCTACTACAGGACAAGGATTCTATTTCGATTTCTCTGCTTCCCGCAATGGTAACAGGAACTTCTGACACATCGATGAATATCAAATGCAGCCAACTGGGAAAGTGCATAAATCATCATAAATCCTGAAGTTCCTGGCCTCACTTGGCTCCCTGCGAGATCAGCAAGTGATTGCCCAGGAGAATGAGGACATGTCAACACTGGAGAGGGATACGGGCAAGGAAATCTAAATGGAGATCTCTGTTTTCCAGTGTTTCTTCTATGTCGCTATGGAGGTCACAGTCAAGCTTTACTTTGTGTTCAAATCACCCCCATCAGACTTCCTGGTGGTCCAGTGGTGAAGAATCCATCCCGCAATGCAGGGGACACCGGATTGATCCCTGGTCCCTGAAGATCCCACATGCTGTGGAGCCACTAAACCTGCGCGCCCTAGAGCCTGTGCTCCATAAGAGAAGCTACTGCAATGAGATACCCCCACACAGCAACGAAGAGTAGCCCCCACTCACCTCAACTAAAGAAAGCCTGAGCACAACAATGAAGGCCCAGTGCAGCCAAAAATAAAATTAAATAAATAAATGAAAACCGCAGCCCTCAAGACCCTCTCTCGCAAAGGCAGCATTTGCTGTGGATACAAAACTGTGAGCGGGCCAAGGTGGATTGTCTCTGAATGTCAAACAACATTTGCAGCATTCAAACAGATGCTCTAGTTCTTCTCTTCAGATACACTACAGTGGTTCAGCCTTCCAAGAAGCGAGCCAAGATGGGGTCAGATGTGCAAGGTACGGGAGGTTGGGGGTGGAATGCTTGAGAAGGAACATACAGAAGGAGCCAGAGGAGGCTGGGAGAACCATTGGATTGCAAGACAGCCGATATTTGGCAAAGGGAAAGAAGGAAGGAATGGGGGATAGGAAGAGTCTTCAACTGCAGTGCAAGGTTAAGAAAGTTCCCACGAAGCCAATGGAGAGTCCTTGATCTCAAGTCGCCCATCAGAGAAGCCCTGTGTCTCCCAGGAACTAGATGTTTTAGAGTTCCTGCTGCACTCAGTCATCGGCTGGGATGGGCTGGAGGGGATCAAAGGCACCTCCTGTGTGAACTCTGCAGACTCCACGACTGCTGCCCCCAGAGTCAGCAGCCCTGCAGTCAGAGCTCCGGGTGGTGCATTTTCAGGACTGCCCCATCCCGCCCCTCGTGCTGCAAAGCTCTTCCATGGGTGCCGTGAGCCTCTCTTTCCAAGCAGAAACTTTCAAGAGGGACAATAGTGGAACAAACTACAGCTCCCCTCCCCTCTGCTGCCCTTGACTTGAGGACATAAATGGTACTCATCTTCCCCACCCCCACCACCATCCATTCTCAATTATCTGAATGCTTAGCTGTCACCTGGGAAGATCTTGGTGGGTTACCTGGTGGTGTGACCTTTAGTTCTGAAGGGTCTCAACTCTGGGTTGCATGCAAAATCGCTTCTGTCATGTTTGACTCTATGGACTGTAGCCCGCCAGGTTTCCTCTGTCCATGGGATTCTCCAGGCAAGAATGTTGGAGTGGGTCGCCATGCCCTCCTCTAGGGGTTCTTCCCAACCGAGGGATCGAACCTGGGTCTCTTACATCTCCTGCATTGGCAGGTGCGTTCTTTACCACCAGCGCCACCTGGGAAGCCCAGGCAGGTTAGGGGCTTCTCTGGTGGTCCAGTGGTTAAGAATCCACACTGCAATGCAGCGACACAGGTTTGATCCCTGGTCCGGGAAGATCCCACATGCTGCGGGGCAACTAAGCCCGTGTGCCACAACTACTGAGCCCATGTTCTGGAGCCCGCCAGCTGCATCTACTGAGCCTGTGGCCCTAGAGCCCATGTTCAGCAACAAGCGAATCCACCGCGATGAGAAGCCCGTGCACCACAACTAGAGAGCAGCCCACGTGCAGCAACCCAGCACAACCACAAACAAAAATTACACAAAATGTTTAAAAAGCCAAACTCCTGGTTATCATAACCAATAGATCACTCTGATGGCTCACTGGTTCCACGTGTATATCTTCCTGCTCCCACTTTGTAAAAGCAGCCCTGCTTTTACCTCATTGGTGCTAGACTTATTGGTGCTATTATCAATTTTAATAATTGACCAGGGTACTTCTAATAACTTCTAATAAACAATCAGGGTCGGTGTCTACCACCAGAACAGTGACTTCTCTTCTTACCTGCTGGTCCCAGAACACAGAGTTTCCAGAGTGTCCTGGCAGCAACCATAGCTGCTTAAATTTTAATGAGACCCATGCTGTGTCCCCTAGTAAGAGTTTGCCCCCTTTGGGGACCAGGACTTCCAACCCTGCAGAGCTGGAGGGTGGGGAGGCTGATTACCCACAGTGCATTTTGGCAAACTTAGTAATCACACGCACTCAGTCACATCCAATTCTATGCTACCCCAAGGACTGTAGCCTGCCAGACTCCTCTGCCCTTAGAATTTTCCAGGCAAGAATACTGGAGCAGGTTGCCATTTTCTACTCCAGGGGATCTTCGTGACCCAGGGATCGAACCCATGTCTCTTACGTCTCCTGCATTGGCAGGTGGGTTCTTTACCACTAGCAACCTGGAAAGCCCACTAATCACAGTGGTAGGAATCAAATCCCCAGTTGAACAATCAGGGAAGGCTTCTGCTGAAAGTGGCCTTGAACAGCACTACCCTTGATAACCATGGCTGGGAACATTTCAGTTCCACCTCTGCCCTTCTCTAGGCCTCAGTTTCCTCATCTGCAAAAAGAGGAAGTACTCTCTAAAAGCTAATGTTCTGGGACTCAGGTGTTAGACTCAGGAAGATATTCCCTTCCCCCTTCCTCCCTCTATAGTCTTCCTCTACGAGCTGCGCAGTAACTCAAACCCCTCCATTCATTTGGGCAATAAGGCCTCAAGTGGAAAGGATTAGAACACAGTTAGGATGAAATCTGAAATACTGGCAGGACAGGGAGGAGAGAGGAAAAGCAGACAGACATAGAGGAGACATCTTCAATCCCCACGCCCCCCAACCACACAGCATGTGGGGTCATCTTAGTTCCCTGCCTGGGGATCGAATCAGTGCCCCTGCAGTGGGAGCGCGATGTCCTAACCACTGGACCACCAGGGAAGTCCCCACGGAGGAGGTAGCTTGGAGGAAAGCTGTTTGGAGTACAAGGAAGAGAAATGTTCTAGACAGAGGAGGCAGAAAAAAAAGAGAGGGGTTCTAGGACGTTCTAGGAACACCAGCTGAGGTCAAGGCCGAATGGAGAAGAGGCAGTAGGAGACCTGAAAGGCTAAGGGTTTTGAATGCCAGGATAAGGTTAGATTTTTTCGGAGGTGGTGGCTGTACAATTGCTAAGTCGTGTCTGACTCTTTGTAACCCCATGGACTGAAGCACACCAGGCTTCCCTGTCCTTCACTATCACCCAGAGTTTGCTCAAACTCATGTCCATTGAGTCTGTGACGCTCTCTAATTATCTCGTCCTCTGCTGCCCTCTTCTCCTTTTGCCCTTAATCTTTCCCAGCATCAGCGTCTTTTCCAATGAACTGTCTCTTTGCCGAGGTATTGGAGCTTCAGCATCAGTTCTTCCAAAGATTATTCGAGGTTGATTTCCTTTAGGGTTGACTGGTTTGACCTCCTCCAAGTCCAAGGGACTCTCAAGCGTCTTCTTCAGCATCACAATTCGAAAGTATTTTCAGAGGTAACAGGAAGTTACTGGTAATTTTATGTCAGAGACTAACCCAATCTACTTTGTACTTTACGGAGCTGATGATCACATGGACTTGGATGCTTTTTTAAAAGTTTCGATAGAGGCTGGAGGGAGACAAGGTAGGAAGTAAGGCAATATTCTTTCCGGCAGAGGTTTGATGGCCCTGGGCCAGATTTGGTCCCAAAGAATGTTTGGTGGCTTAGTGGTAAAGAACCCACCTGCCAATTCAGGAGCCCAGAGTTTGATCCCTGGGTCGGGAAGATTCCTTGGAGATGGAAATGGCAATCCACTCAGTATTCTTGCCTGGAAAATCCCACGGACAGAGTAGCCCCGTGGGCAATAGTCCACGGGATCGCAAAGAGTCAGACATGACTTAGCGACTAAAACACCAATGTTTCATTTGACCCATTCAGTATTTCTGAATTTGGGGAATTCGTCTCAAACGTTTAAAAGTTGGACAATTGAGGAATTCCCTGGTGGTCTAGTGGTTAGGACTCCACACTCCCACTGCTTAGGGCCTGGGTTCAATCCCTGGGTGGGAAATTAAAATCCCACAAGTTGCGTGGCCTGGCCAAAATTGTATTTTAGAATATGGATTCCCTGCCTGAAAAATCATCTGTCCACACAGGGCCCATGATACTTCAGTTTGCTTCATCTCCACCATTCCCTATGTTGTTACACCTGACCCTAGTCAGTTTGCAATCAATGGCTCTCAAACTTCTAAAAATGGAGAATTCCCAGGCAGACTAGTGATTAAGAGGGTTCAATCCCTGGTCAGAGAACTAAGATCCCACAAGCTGTGTGGCACAGCCAGAAACAGACAAACTCAAGCTTCTAGAAGAACAGAGAGGTGTGGTTGGAAAGAGTATGCTGGGTGGACAGATAGGAAAGGTGCAGGGGGTGTTAGGGGTTTTCTCCTGGGGAAACAGTGTCGGTGAGGCTGCATGGATGAGGCTGAGAAAGAAAGGAAAATAGAGCCTGGGAGGGTGAGCTGTTCCCATCTCATCTCCATCCTCATCCACCCCACTTCCTTCCAGGTCATCAATTTCCAGTTACCAAACAGACAGTGGGTAGTGCCTTTGCACATGCTGCTGCCTGGAATCCCCTTCCCTCCCTTCTATCTGGTGAACTCTGTGAATCCCAGCTGCATCTCATGACTGGCTACTGCCTGTTTACAATAGGGGTCGAAAATGCAACCTGGGCTGACTTGACCCTGAAAGCCCCAGTTTACGACCTCTTTCCTAAGTAGGATTTCCTGAGTTAGTTTCTCTGAGGTCCTGCTCGGATGGATGGATGGATGGATGGACGGATTGATGAATTTATATCGGATTGCAGAGCTTAGATGTTTCCCTCCTTGAAAAAGACACAGGCTCCGCCCCACAAGAACAGACTGGGACAGTCTGAGACAGTCTGGTCCCGCAGGGGCCTGGAGGCTGGACCAGGTGACCCTCTCAGACTCCCCCGAGTCCTCTCTAACCTCATTCTCGCCCCCTTGTGGGCTCTGACCTAGAAAAGACGGGAATGAAGGAGAGAGCAGCAACCCACGGGCGCTAGGACCCAGCGCGGCCGGAAGGCGGGGTGGGGGCGCCGCGCGCCACTCCCTCCGCGCGGGGAAAATCTGCGCCCCGCGGCGCGCGGCTGGAGGGCGCGGCGGGAGGGCGAGCGCGCGCCGGGGTTAGTG
>NW_011494644.1:10617678-10640036 GCF_000754665.1 Bison bison bison
CCCCCCAGCGGTTGAGGGGCTTCCTCCCAGCTCCTGCCGGTGGCCAGGACTCAGCAAGCCCCCGCAGCCGGGGAGCGCGGGGATCCCCCCCGACCACATCCAGGACCCAGAGACCTTTAGGAAAGCGAGTGGGCCCCCCAGATCCAACAGAGATCGACTCCCCACCCGGGGAAAACGGAGACTACCTCCGTATTCAGAAGACAGCGACCTCCCTGCGGTTCCGCGGACTCCCCCTCTTCAGTCTGGGCCCCCACAAGACCTAGAACGCAGTGACCCCCTGTCCGGGATTGTGGGGACCCCTTCTCAAGATCCTGGCCATTACAACTCCACACCTCAAGACACGAAGATCCAGCTCAGAACGCCCCTAGATCAGGGGTCTTAGATCCCCCGATTCCGGCGCACAGAAACCCCAAATCTAGGGACCCGAGGACAGCAAGAGCTATCCCTCACCAGCAAGAGGCTTCGGAGACCCTCACTGAAAGCTCCAGGACCGGGGCGACTGAGCCCCTCGCGGCCCCTTTCTCATCCCGGCCCATGATCGTGGCGCCCTGAGCCCCCCGGGCCGGGCTGACGACGGAAACCGAGACGGCGCCCAGGCCCCCTGCCGCGGCGTCCCCGCGGCCCCAGCTCAGGTAAGCCGGGCCCAGGTGAGGGGCAGCAGGTGAGTGGCCGCCGAGGTCCCTAGCCCTGCAGGTGGGGAAGGAAGTATGGGGTGCGCACGGCCCCCTCCCCAGCGTCGCCATGGAGCCGAGGCTGAAGGACGTCTCTTTGTGTCTCGCTTGGAGGAGCCGCCCCCTCCTCCTCTCCCTTCCCCAACCCCCCACCCTAGCCCTGGGGTTCGGGCACAGCTCCCCAGACCGCGGGGGAGTGGTGGCAGAGACCCTTCGGCCGCGAAGAAGGGAGAAGAGGGTGGGGAGTCCACCCCCAAAATCGCGAGCCTGGAGCTGTTGGGACCCTTGGTCCTTGGAGGATATACACCCCTCCCCCCAAGGCCAGGCTGAGTTCTCAAGTGAAGTCCTCTCCTGGGAAGAGAAGATTTGGGGTGTCCACAGGTGAGGGGGCCTGCAGTGGGTGGCCCTAGGGTGATGGCTGGGGCTTTGGGTGTGTGTCTTTGTCTGTGAAAGTCAAGGAAGGGGTGTGTTTGAGAGAATGAATGGGATTCCCTTCTTTTCTCTATGATCCCATTGCACGCCCCCCGACCCAAACTACAGGGGACCTTGGGGGATCTTCACCCAGGCCATACTTTGTGCTCCCTGCAGGACAAGGAAGGGGGAACAAGCCCTTTCTAAAGTGAGGCTCTGGTTTCTGGGGAGGGGAGGAAGTCTGGATCAAGGAGCCATTTCAGGTCAGGGCACCTTTCTGTCCCCATTTGCCCCAGGGGCAGCAAAGCCAAGGCTCTCCCTTGTCCTCCTGACCTCCGGGACACCCAGGGCCAAACCTCAGGTGGGGTCAGTGTGTCCTGGACAACCAAGGAACCACTCTAGGTTCCGGCTTCAGCTTTACAGGTGGTGTACAAAGCAGTATCCCCGCCCGGCCATCAGTGCGGTCCTGAACCCCAGCCCCTGCAGCTCATGGGAGGATGAGAGGCCCGGGGGATGTTTTATCCTGGAATTCTGGATCAGAGGTCCTGAGAAGGGACGGGACCGTGCAAGGGAACACATGGAGCCACTGGGGTTTCTGCCAGCCTCCTCTCTCAGCCCTCTGCAGGCGAGCAGTGATGCTGAAGAAGGTACGACTCTGGGTACAGGTAGCCTCACCAGGAGTTCCTTTGTTCACTGGTTCATTCAACAAACGTTTTAGCTAGTGTCTGTGAGGTACCAGGTACTGGAGTCAAGGTCCTTTTTCCCACTTCATCCCCTTTCCTGATCTTTCCTGTTCATCACGTCTCTGGGCTGTTCTCAATTTGCCCGTACTTGGTTGGACCAGTTGAGGTGGGTCTGGTCAGTTCTGATCCCACAACTGAAGCATCTGAGCCTGGGTAGCAGATTCCTCTTCTCCCTGCTTCCCAGTACCAAGTGCCCCACCCCTACGTGCTACTGGTGTTGACTAAAGGGGTGGGATGTGGCCAGCAGGAGAAGAGGCTTGGGGGCTCCAGGTCAGACCCCTGGCAGCCCCGCCTTCAAATTCAAGGACAATTGAGACAGCCCCCCGCCTCAGCTCAGGCTGTGGGGGAGCTGATTGCCCTGAAGACTGGGTGACCTTGGGCAAGCATGTGGCATCTCCCAGAGAGAACGACAGCAAGGCACTCACTCTGCAGCAGGCAGGGTGGATGTGGCTCACACCTGGGCCCGCAGAAGTATCCAGGTGTGCCCTCTCCATCTCTAAAGGAGCTCCTCTTCCCTCACTGGGTTCCCAAGAGCCCAGGGCCTTGTCAGACAACCCACCGGCAAAGAGTGGAGTCGGCGGCTAAATGAGTGGAGATTTGAGTCACTGTGACTAGGGAAAACCACCAAGAGACCAGAGGGAGACAGAGAGTAAGCTTTCCCGGCCAGGCTCACCTGCGATGGCTCCCCATTGAGTCTGGAATGAGCGCCATCAGAGCCCTTTGCAGTGTGACCTGAAACCACCTCCCAAGCATCACCTCCTGTTCATTCCTCACTCTCCATCCTCTACTTCTGGCTCATCTCTGTCCCCCAGCTCCTTCCTTCCACCGTGTGTTGTTCCCCCAACCTGAAAAGCCCCACTGCAGGATGGCTCACGGGCAGTTCTCTGTCTCCACCCTCCCCTTTTGCTCTGACCTGGGCTGGCACAGAACGGAGAGCAGAGCTGGGCTGGGCGATGGTTGGTGGCTGTGAGAGTGTATCTCCACCTCGAGACTCCGAGCTCCAGGAGACAGGACCAGGTCTGTCCCCAACTCCCCGCAGCATCGGCTTTGCCTACCCCAGAGCCCAGCATATTGTACAGCACATGTTGTCAAACACAACTTCTCGACACATTTTGTTGATCCAAACAGTGTTTTTCTCCTGTTTGTTGCCAATGTTAAACAAACATGCAGTGTCACATACAAATATTGATTTGGGGGTCCTCTTGAAAAATGCTGTGACAAGCCGAGACCAGAGCTGAAGAATGACGACCTCCCTTAGATGAGCTGTCATCATCTAGCTGGCCCCAGGCCCCACCTGGCCTGTTCACTCATTTACATGACCTGCTGGGCCCTCTTGTAGCATCTAGCTTTGCAGGCCTAACGTAGAGGCCAGAAAATGTTTGCTCAGCGGGTGACCTTTGTCTCTGTATATCTGTGCACTCAGGTCTTCCCTGCCACCCGCGTGGCCAGGTTAGAACAACCACAGAGCAGCAGCTCTCCAAGGTCTTTTAGGCCAAGAGATGAAGTGAGCCTGAATTCCTCCATTAGCCAGAAGCATCTCCACCCTGGTCTCACTTTACACTCTGGGCCCCATCTTATGCCCCTTCCTCTCTTCTAGAAGGATTCAGCCAGCAAAATCCTGTTGTAACTGTCCCATATGCCCCAAGAGCAAAAGTCCCCAGGTTCTAGACCAAGGTCTTGCTGAGGCCTCGTGGGGGAGGACTGCACTCCGGGCCTCAGTTTCCCCATGTGTCAGGGAGGAATTAGACTAGAAGTTCTGTCAGCTGTAATCTTCCTCCTTGTTCTAACACTCTAGGACTGAATCCAAAGTGCTCTAAGTTTTGGTCAGGCAGGAGAGGTCGGGCGGGGGGCGGGGGGGGGATCATGCCAAAGTCATGCAAAAATATTAACCTACCCTAAACATTGAGGAAACCAAGGGGTGATACTAAGTAGCTGCACAGGGTGTGCCGTCTTCCTGGATGAAGGTCAACAGCATCCTGAGGCCAAAGGAATCAGCGGAGCTCTGTAGTTGAGCTCTGGACTTCTGGGGTTTGAATCGCCGCTGTGTGACCTCAGGCAAGTCACTTAACCTCTCTGAGCTTCATTTTACTTATGTGGAAAACAAGGATACTACCTACCTCAGGGTCAGCAGGGGGATTAAGTGAGCTAAAGCATGAAAAGGGCCTTGGACAGGATCTGCCAGGTGGCATTACCGCCAAGGGTTACTCATCCACTTACCAATGCTCTTTCCAATAGGAGCCAGTCGTGCTCAGAAACTATTCTTGATTTTTCTATTGGGGAAGCCAGAGGGCTTTTGGTACTCACCTCAGGAAAGGGGAGGTGGGTGTTTGAGCAGTTCTGTGTGGTGCTTAATGACATGCCCCTGCTACGGGTAGAGGTAGGGTGAGAGTCAAGTGTGAGGGGTGGGATCTATGTTAGCTGTAGCTGAGGTCCTCTTCCTGACCAGAGCCGCTTTCCAGGTGAGGTACTTGCCAGGCTTGTGTCCCCAGACTTCCTGTCCAGGCAGATGGGCCTCTGGCCAGAGCCAGACCAGCATCTCCAACAGATGTGTTCTGCTCCAGGCTTCCCCCTCCCTCCCCGACTTCCTTAGTCCCCCTTCCGGTCTCAGAAAGCTGTGGCATAAAGCCTGGTGGGGCCCTAAGAGCACCTCTCCTCTCCTGTCCTTCTTCTCCCTATCCTCCCCTCCCCCCACCATATAGCTTGGCCACAGCCTGAGAGGGGACAGGTCTAGACTCCCAGCTCGGCCCCCATTCGGGGAGCCATGTAATATCAGGGTTCAGGGAAGCATTTTTTAGTGTCAAGTGTCCCACGCCGGTCTCTGGACATCCCCTCTCCCATAGAAGGGAGAAACAGCACCTCATTAACCCAGTGTGGGGATTTGAGCCCAGCCCGGTGAATTCCCAAAGGTTCATGTGAAACTAACATCAGACCTGCCTCCACCCCTCTCCGGCTGTGTGACCTTGGATGAGGCAGTTTCCTCCATCCTCAGTTTCTTCTGATGAAGAATGGGAATAGTACCAGCTCCTTCCTAGTGTGGGGAGCACTTTTAGTGGTGCCTGCTACTTAAGTGTTTGCTTATGACTTCTGCCACCAGCTGCAGGGTCCGCGATGAGTGGGTCCAGCCACTGTGACTCCCTTCCTTGTGGCCTTAGCCAGTCCTGGGAGAGGCAGAGAATGTTCCAGCTGCCTCTGCGTGTTTTGATGACCCTGAGGGGCAGGGATGGGGACTGGATAGTGGACAGGATAGAGCCTCCTCCTGGTGAGGCCCTGTAGAGGCTGTACTGATCCCCACCTCAGGATAGCTCCTCATCTGATGGGCCCGCAACATAGCAAGAAGGCGTCTTTTTCTCTCGAATTGGGGGCCCACAGTCCTAAGGCAGATCAGATCATCCCACCCTGAGAGCTCAGGTACCTGCCAGCCCAGATCCTACGTGTCTCCAGGAAGTGCAGTGGGACCCGCAGTTAACAGGGGTTAGTGGCCAAAAGCACAACTTCTCGACCCGCTGTGTGACCCTGGGCAAGGTGCTTAGCCTCTCTGTGCCTCAGATCCCTCAGCTACAAAAAAAGGGGACGAGACTAGTCCCTGACTTGTAGCGTCATAGTGAAGATTCAGTGATGAAGGTGTGTAAAGCGCTGTGAATGGCACCAAGTACCCTCTATGCTTTGCTGTTAATATCAGCCCCCTGAAGCCCTGAACAGAAAGGGAATGTTAGCCCCATTTTACAGGTGAAATAAAAGGGGGGGTTGGGGTAAAGATCTTTACTCAAGCGTCCATATCTAGGATTCAGAGAGGATTCTATCCATCCTTCCATCATTCACACACAGCGCACAGGGCATGGCCAGACAGAAGGAACCAGCAGAAGCTACTTGGGCTCTGGCCGTGCTCCTGGACACACTGCCCTCACACCTCACTTGGGGCCACAGCTGCTGAGAGCTGCAGCACCGAGGAATCTTCGAAGGAGGTCTGAAAGGCTCCCCACTCCTTCCTCTCTCGGCCCCTCCAAGGACAGTGGTGGGATGCTGCTGGCCTGAAGGGGTCTCTGAGTGCAGTCGGGTCAGGTTCCTGCTGTCTCTTGGCCTCTTGGGGCCTGGCGCATGGTCTGGCTTCAGGAAAGTTTTGCTCCGGTCCAGAGACTGGCATGCATCTTACTCGGAGTGAAAGGCAGGTCCTCACTGCAGCCTCTGAGGCCCTGTCCACTGTCCCCCACCCCTTACCTCTACCCTCCCCCCTGGCCCTTGTCCCTTGCCGCCTGCTTCAAGCCCTGCCGGCCTCCTCACGGTTCCCTGAACACACCAAGCACAGCACGTGCCTCTGCCAGGAGGACTCTTCCCCTACAAGATCCACAGTCTCCACAGGACTTGCCTGGGTGTCCAGTGGCTAAGATTCCAAGCTTCCAGTGCAGGGGGCCCGGGTTCAATCCCTGGTCAGGGAGCTAGATCCTGCAGGCTGCAGCTAAAGACCCTATGTGCTACAGCTAAGACCCAGTGCAGCCAAATAAATAAATATTAGAAAGAAAAAAGACTCCCAGGCCCACAGTTCTCCACGTGCTTACAACCTTCTCAGTAGGGCCTTTCCTGACCCCCTCGTCCCCTGTCCTTCTACAGTTCCATTCCCCACCCCCAGCATTTCCTTGCCTCTCCCTGCTTTGTTTTTTCATTTAGAACATTGCACTATCTGACTTCCGTCTCTTACTTAACCTTTATCATTGTCTGTCCCCAAATGAGAATGTAAGGTCCTTGAAGACAGGGCTGTTCGTTTGGTTCATGAATGTATTCCAGCTCCAAGCACATAGTAGGTGCTCAGCAAACATCTACTGAATGTTCTGGAGCCAGGCAGAGCTCTGTAAGCCATGCCCTAACTGCGTGCCACTGGACACGTCACTTAGTTGCCCCTTCTCTGAGTCTCAAGTCTCCTGCGCAGTGAGGGATATAATGGGAACAGCAGGAGCAGCTTCTCCTAAAATGGTTGTGAAGTATGAATGAGTCAATATGTCTAAAGTACTTTAGGTGGTTCATAAATGTCAGCTATTATTAATAACACTTTAACCCAGACCACTATTAACCCTATTTCCTGACAAGGAAATGGAAGCTCAGAGAAAGCAAGTGACTTACCCAAGTGACTTCATGGCAGGGTGTGGTGGTGACCTGGTTCCACCCAGGGGGGACCGAATCTGGGCTCCAGGTTCCCAAGCTAGGCTGCATCTCCCCTTCCATCCCTCGCTAGGGGTCAGGGCAGGGGGGCACAGAGAGGGCGGAGGAAGGGCTCAGCTCTTCAGGGAGCCTCTTGCTCACCCACCCAGCGACCGCCCCCTTCCACTGGTGGCCGATCAGCCAAGGACCCTGAGGGCCAGGCTGCCCGTGTCACCCAGCAACAAGGCTCATGCCTCCTCCCGCACCCATGGGGGCTGCCACAGGTAGGTTGGGAACAAGGAGGCCCAGGGCTCCCACCTCCCCTCAGGGCCTGGCTAGAGTGCCTATCCCAGCTCTGGGCACCAGCTGCCGGCAGGCGTAGCACAGACTATTAATAACCACCAAGGCTGTGCCCTGGGGAAGGGGCAGACCGCGCCAGCTGGGCGGGAGGCTGAGGCAGAGGCTGGAGCCAGAAGCAGAACCTGGCAGCACAGGGAACCCCAGGCCGCCCCTGGTGGGGAGGGCAGCGGGAAGCAGGTTGTTGGCAGCTCCTGCCGCTTGATCTCGGGTCAGTCTCGGCTCTCCCTCTCAGTCTCCTCACCTGGGAAATGTGGGGATGGGCTACGTGATCTCCAAGGTCCCTCCTGGCTCAGGCAGGTCTGGGGGGTGAGATTTAGTAGAGCCAGCATGGCCCCCATGTCCAGCCTAGAAAACCAAGACACTCAAGATGGTACAGCGTCTTCAGGGTCCAGGATGGAACCAAGGTCTCAGTCCCCTCTGTGCAGCAAATTCTTACCAAGCATCTGCTCTGTGCCAAGCACTATAGGAAGTGCCCCTTTAATTCTCACAGAAGTCCATCATGTTAAATGGGCGTTCTCATCCCATTTTACTGATGGACAAACTGAGGCTTAGTTAGGCTTAGGCAGGGGATACAGCCAGAATATGCACCATGAGGGGAAGATGAAAAGATCTGAGAATATTATCCTCTTCCTCTTGAGCCGGAACAGAATGTTTGGTGGAGTCTATTTGTGTCAAAGGACCAAGGAGAGGGAGAGGACTTCCCTGGCCTCTCTTACGGGCTTCTCGGGGCCCTGACATTGTATGCAGAAGTGTATAGGTGGTGGCTGGGGACATTTTTCAGGGTAAAGAGAACTGAGACTTTGGTGACCCATGAAGGAACATGAAATAGCTCATTTCATAGATTGGAAACTTGTGCAGAGCAGGGTCTGGGGGCGGGGCTGCACAAGGTTCCCTGGGCATGAGCAGCAAAGGCTGGAGCTTTCCCAGGCAATTCACACTTCTCTTTTTGGGGTGAGAGGACCCAGCTCTGGACCGCCCCCCACCCCACTCACTTGCAGTGGATGGGAGAGCCCACGTGTGAACTGATTTCTGCCCTGGGGTAAAAACCAGGAGGGTCAGGGATACCCTTCTGAGAAGGTGTTAAGTGGCAGAAAACCAGACTGGGGCACTGGCTGTGGGGGTGGAGGGGGGAGGGCTCCCCTCGGAGGTGAGTGTCAGGGGGGTTCCCAGCTCTCCCCGCTTCCTGAGCCTGGGCCAGCTCCATGTGGTGATTCAGGGCAACCAAGCTGGGCCACTCTTCCCCCCAGGCCCCACTCTGGGGACACCCACCCCAGAGTGCTGAGCCTGGATGAGTGGGCACCATCTCCCCTCACACTCTCCTTTGGGATTGTCTGCCCCACTAACCATGCCTGGTTCCTTATATCCCCCTAGATCCAACAGGACTGTACCCAGTGAAAATTTAATTCTCACCCTGCCCCTGGTCATTCAGTTCCCACTTCTTTCCCCAGACATTCATTCATTCATTCACCAATATTTATTAAGTTTTCTACTATGTGTCAAGCACTGTGCTAGCTGGGGATACAGCAGTGAATGAGACCAGCCTGACAGAGTCCTTGCCCTCCTGATGCTTACATTCTCGTGGGGAAGAGAGACATCCACAATAGATGTTATGTTAGACAGGGCTATGCTCTGCTGGGGGAGAAAGTAAAACAGGAAAAGGGGAGTGTGGTTGGATAGCACTAGTTGAGAAGGTGCTGTTGGAACAGAACTTGGAGGAAATGAGCCATGTGGATGTCTGGGGGCAAAGGGAACAGCTCCCGGGTGGGGAGCTGGCGTGTTCAGGGAACAGCAGGGAGACCAGTGTGTCTGGAGCAGCAGGAGGGATAAGACAGGTCAGAGGGGCAAATCAAGGGCTGTTGTAAGGACTTGGACTGAGATGGGAGCCCCTGGAGGGTGATGAGCTGGGGAGTAGTGTGGTCTGATTGGGGTTTGATGGGCTTCCTGGCTGCTGTGTCAAGGAGAGGTTGAGGGGGGTAGGGAGCAGCAGCTGAGCCCTGATGATGGCTCAGAACAGTGGGAGTGAGTGCTGAGGATGGTCAATGAAGACGCCTTCATTGGTGTCTGGTTGCATCCAGAGTTACTTTATGCAAATGCAAGCAAATAAGAAACTCATTCCTGTTTCCCCCCTCACTTCAAAATAATGTACTAAACAAAGTGATGTGGCGGCCCAGAGACAGCCAGGAAGCTGGTGGCAGCTGCTGTGTCCCACAGCCCTCTCCTGATGACTGGGGTGGGCCAGTGGCACAGCCCCCTGAGGGACTTCAGGCTCTGTATAGAAATCCCGGATGCACTCATCCTTTAACCTGGCAACCCACTTCGATCCTACAGACACACCTGCACACTGCCACAGGACTTATGTACAAGGCTGCTCATTGTTCGTGGCAGCAAAAGGTTGAATGTACACAGTCAGCATCTATCAGTTGGTTAAATAAACGGCAGTGTCTATATCCATGGGCTTCCCAGGTGAATCAATGGTAAAAAAAATCCACCTGCAATGCAGGAGATGTGGGTTTGATCCCTGGGTCAGGGAGATCCCCTGGAGAAGGAAATGGCTACCCACTTCAATATTCTGGCCTACGAAATCTTGTGGACAGAGGAGCCTGGCAGGCTACAGTCAATGGGGTCACATTAGATTGGACATGACTTAGCAACTAAACTACAACCTAAATCCAGACATACCTTTTCATGCCCTGGGAGCCTTGGTCTGTCAGCAGTTCCTCTGTCCTGCAGTCCAGCCTCCTTGGACCTCCCCTAGCCTTGCATTTAATGCCAGCCAGCCCGGGTGCTGTCCACACCTGTGGTGCTGAAGCTAATGGAGCTGGAGGGAGGTCTGGGCTGCAAACCAGAGACCAAAGATAGGAAAAGGGAGACAGAGCAGGAAGCATTCAAGGTTCAATTCCCAGCTCTGCCTCTTACCAGCTAGGTGACCTTGGGCAAATTGCTTAACCCCTGTGAGCCTCAGGATCCTTATTTGTAAAATGGGGTTGCTGTGAAGATTGCATGGCAGCAGCAATGTAAAGCATTGGCAATTGAGAATATAAATAGTCCTTTTGACTATTAATGTATCATTTTAGAGACTGTAATGCATAGTGGAGAAGCATCTAGACACTGCAGTGATAATGCCTAGATTGGAATCCTGGCCCCGCCACTTACAGGATGGATGGTCTTGATCAAGTGACATGACTTGCTCTATCCCTCAGTTTCCTTGTCTGTAAACTGGAGTGAATAGTAGAGTAGATGAGTTCATTTACAGGAGGGACTTGGCACACGACAGGGGTTCCTTAAGTGTTAGTTGTTGCTGTCAACTTCCTGTCCATTGTATTCAGCATTCTGATCGTGAATACACCCCAGCCTCTCTGTTCGCAGTGACCACTGTCACTCACCGCCACTACGATCTCTGCTGTGTTTGGGGCTGGGAGCTGTTACAGGGAGATACACCTTGTCCTGCAGACGCCCTGGCTTCTAGTCCAGCCCTGCCACTGACTCTCTGTGATTTTTGAGCAAATTGTTGTTCCCTTCTGGCCATCAGTCTCTGTACCTGTAAAACGGGGCTAATGATATCTCATGCAGACCCTTGGGAAAATAGCTATGTGCCTGCAGGGTCACATTCAGGAAAGCCAAGATATAAAAAGTTACAGCTTCCCAAACACGTAAAGAATTATTCACCCGGCATTTGTCACACCCTGGCTAAGAGCTAGGAATAGCAAGATGATTAAGGCATGGGGCTTGCTTTCAAGGAGCTCTTGGGTTTCTTGCTAGATTGTCAATCCTCTTCAAGGCCCATTCGGGTGTCACCTCCTCCAGGAAGGCACCCTGATCCCCACTGCCAGTGTCCTTCTTAGAAATGGCAGAGCACTGATCATGGCCTTCCTGGCCTCATGATTATCTGAGTCCTTCTTTGGTTTGCCTCCTTGATTTGTAGGCTGATACCCTCTATCTAATCTGCACACCCAGTGCCAGTACCCAGCACAGTGCCTAGGCTTGAATAGATATGCTTGTCTGGAGGCTTTAGGCTGTGAGCTACGTAAATTCAACTCAAATTGGCTTAAGCCAAAAGGAAATGTATTGATTCAGGAAACAAACTTTCAGGAGTATGACTGACTTTAGGCATATCTGGAGCCAGATGCTCAGAGTCATCAGAAACCTCTCCATCTTTCAGCGCTGCTTATCTCTTTGTTGCTTCTTTCTCGGGCTACCCTCATGCTGGCCAAGCCCAGCAGCTCCAGGCCTGTGTTCTCCAGCTTTGTAGGCCAGGGGTCAGAGGTATCTCTTTTCTTATAACTTAAGCAAGAGTCCTAAAGTGAGATCTCAGTGGGTCACCTTGGATCACATGTTCATCTTAGAACCAGCCAGAGTGACCTCGCAGATGGGATGCATCCCCTGGTTGACTGGCCCTGGATCAGGTCTGCGCTGAGAGTCAGGGTGGGGACAGCCCTACTGAACCAGTGGACTGAAGGAGGGAACCATTCCCCAGAGAAAGGGAAAGTGATGCTGAACAGGAGGCAACACTATAGGCCAATACAAGAAACCACCAAAAATGCGAACAAGGCAAGGATCAGGTCAACTCTGGCCTTGAGACAATTTATCTGACCCCACAGGTGTGGAGGACTAGAGGGGAGATACCTGGAGACAGGCTAGGGGAGAATGTGGGATGCAGAGAGCTGGCTCAGCCACACAGGCTGAAGGAATGAAGTGACAACCTCTCGCTTGTGTTATTGTTGTTTAGACACTAAGCCTGGGCTGTAGCCTGCCAGACTCCTCTTTCTATGGGGTCTTCCAGGCAAGAATACTGGAGTGGGTTGCCATTTCCTTCTCCAGGGGCCTTCCCGACCCAGGGATCAAACCCGTGTCACCTGCATTGGCAGGCAGGTTCTTTACCACTGAGCCACCAGGGAAGCCCAGCCTCTCATTTGACACAGAAGCAAAGTGAAGCAAGTGAGAGAGGCCAGCTTCCATCCCTATTCATTATCTGAAATTCCACATTGTGGCTGCTTTTTCTTGGGAACTTTTAATGATACTGCAGATGCAAAGAGGGGACCCCTCCCCCAAGGCACAATTACTGTTTGATGGCATGCTTCCAGGCCAGGGCTTTGTAAGGACACCCTTGGGGTTTGCCTGTGCAAAGGGCAGAGCATGGGTCCAGAGACCTGAGGGAAGGGGCCCCGGCATGGGGACTGAGAATCTTAGAATCCCAGAGTGACAGTAAGAGAGGGCTGGCTGACTCGGTCCAATCTCACCCCCCACCGATTCCCCCCAACAGATGGGCTTCCAGTATCTGCTTCTCTGCTCCCAGCGACGAAGAACGCACTTCCTCCCTGCTGTGAGACTGTGAGACTGTGAGAACTGTCTCGTTTTTGAGTTGCTGTCTGCCTACAGGAGCCTCGCAGGACACAGCGCATGAAAGCATGCGATCTAAAACCTCATAGCCTAAGTTCAAATCCCACTCTGCTGTTTATTAGCTCTGGGACAAGTTACTCAACCCGTCTGTGCCTCAGTATCCCTTTCTGTAAAATGGGGAGAAGAGTAGTAGCGCCCACCTCCCAGACTTGTTGGGATTAAATGATTTAATCCACTGTTTGCATACCAGCTGGCAAACAGTCAACACTCGGTAAATATTTGCCGGGGTGATTATTCTCCCACAAGACAGGAGAAGAGCAGATTCCCTTACCTTCACAGACTGGTCACCCTCCACCTAACTCAGTAACTGAATTCTTGTCACTCGGTTGCCAGTGTTACCACCATCCAGGTTCCCTTCTCTGGCCACATCCCAGGAGTCCAAACACTGAGGTTCAAATCTCAGCTCTTTTGCTTACCTGCAGCATAACCCTTGAATCAGGGTGATGTCGGCTGCTCTAACAACTAAATCTCACATACATCAGCAGCCTAACAGGACAGCATTTTACTTCCAGCTCACAAAATACCAGAGTGGGTAAGACTGGTCAGCAGCAGGCCTCTGACACCTGGGGACCCAGGTTCCTCCCATCTTTAGTTCCACCACCATCTTTTAGAGTCTTAGGGTCCTCTGCATCAAGCCACAGAAGAAGAGAGACACCTTAACCACTCTTAAAAGCCCCAGCCTAGAACTGACACCTCGTTTCTGTTCACATGCCACTGGGGAAAACCCGCCACAGGTGTCCACACCTGGATGCAAAGGAGGGGAGGGATGTAGTTCCCTGTTGACCACCACCCTGCAGAACAGCTGTGTGTCACAGAAGAGGGAACACAAAGCTCTGACAGGCGGTTGGCCATCTTTGTCATAACCACAATAAGTCATCAACCTCTTGGGCCTCTACTCTTCATCCGTGAGGTGAATCACTTGATGGAGGCAGCAGTTGCACAGCTCTGTACATTTCCCTAAATCACTGGATTGTACACTTGCTACGGGGGAGTTTTGTGATATGCCGATTGTTGTCGTTGTTCAGTCACTAAGTCACGTCTGACTCTCTGCGACCCCATGGACTATAGCCTACCACGCTTCTCTGTCCGTGGGATTCCCCAAGCAAGGATCCTGGTATGGGTTGCCATTTCCTTCTCCAGGGGATCTTCCCAACCCAGGGATCAAACCCATGACTCCCGCATTGGCAGGTGGATTATTTACTGCTGAGCCACCAGGAAGCCTAGATATACGAGTTACACCTCAGTTAAGCAGATTTTTAAAAATAGGAGGCATCTTGCCCCCTTCTGAGGGCACTTATGAGGACTCAGTGAGTGTGTGTGTGTGTGCGTGCGTGCGTATGTGCGTGGTAGGGAAGGGGATCCCAATGTAGACCTGACTTGGGTTACACATTTACTGTTGTTTTCACAAAGGTGGGACCCAGCTCGAGCCACCTGCCAACAGGAAGTGGTAGGTGGTTCGGTCTTGCTTAGGAAACTCTCCCCCACCACCGTGGCCCTCCCAGCCTGTGGCGGAAGACCCAGCCCACGGGGCCGGAGCCTTTGTGGTCAGGGCCACAACCGCTGCCATGAAGACTGGGCGAGGCCCTCTTGCCTTCACCACAGACGGGGAATTGAGGGCCTCCCTTGGGGTCAGCGAGGACACACTGGAGGTGCAGGTCACATGGGGTCCCCAAGGGCAGCACAGCCCTCGCGTGTGCACAGATGCAGTACCAACTGCACAGGGTGAACGGAGGCCAGCCAGGACCTCCATGCCTGGTGCTGGGAAGTTCACAGCCACCAAGTTCTCAGCTGCTCCTCCAAGGGGAGAAAGGGACGATGCTGTAGGCGAAATACCTTAAGGTCAAGTTCCCCATGATACCAGACATCTGTGCCCTCAACCACCCAGCGAGGCTGAAGGGTCTGACTTCATTCTTTGGGCTCAAGTCTCCACCTGAAAAAAGGAGCTGGTATACCTTGGCTTCCCAGGTGGCTCAGAGGTAAAGAACCCGCCTGCCAATGCGGGAGATGCATGGTTCAAACCCCTGAGTTGGGAAGATCCCCTGGAGAAGGGAGCGGTAACCCACTCCAGTATTCTTGCCTGGGAAACCCCATGGACAGAGGAGCCTGGAGGGCTACAGTCCAAGGGGTCGCAAGGAGTTGGACACGACTGAGCATGCGCGCACACCTGCCACAGGGACTGTTGTGAGAACTAAGTTAATACCTGGACCAGCGCCTGGCCCCCAGTCAACTCGCCACAGGAGCTCCAGGAGGGCATGTGCATCCCTGGCTGAGGCTCTGCCCCCTTCTGGGCCTCCATTTGCCTGCTCAGATACTGAGGGATCTGCAGGTGATGTTCTCACATTCTGTCTTGGGAAAAAAAATAGAGGTGGTTAAAAGCACCAACTTTGGAGCCAGTGCCAGCACCAGCGAGATGACATTGGGCGAGTTCTACAGTCTCTGTGCCTTGTGCTCATCACCCCTAAAATGGGTATACTAATAATCCCTCCCTTGAAGATTTCCCTGGTGGTCCAGAGACTAAAACGTCATGCTTCCACTGCAGGATGCATGGGTTCAATCCCTGGTCAAGGAACTAAGATCCCACAAGCTGTGCAGTGCAGCCAAAAATAATAATAGTAGTAGTAACAATACTAATGATAATACCAGCTACCTCATGGAATTGTGGGCTTCCCAGCTGATGCTAGTGGTAAGGAACCCCCCTGCCAATGCAGGAGACGTAAGAGACACAGGTTCAGTCCCTGTGTCAAGAAGATCCCCTGGAAGAGGAAATAGCAACCCATTCCAGTATTCTTGCCTGGAAAATCCCACGGGCAAAGGAGCCTGGCAGGCTACAGTCCACAGGGTCGCAAAGAGTCAGACACAACTGGAGGGACTCAGCATGCATGCACGCCTGGAATTGTGAAAACGAGAGATGAGGTCAGCCTCCAAACAGGGCTTGACATGCAGTGAGTACATTTAAGTGTCTGCCGTCACCCCTGTTACAACTGTTATTTTCTTCATCTTATGGATGAGGAAGCTGAGGCCCAGAGAGGGGTTGTGACTTACTCAAGGTCACCCAGGTAAAAAGTGGCACACCTTAGGATCAAGGCCAAACCTGCTGAGCCCCAAGGCCCTTGCTGTTTCCATCGCTTCCCCACTGCGCCTCTGAAGTCATGTGCGTAGTAACTGGGTCAGAGGCAGCGTACCTGGGGAATGATGCGGCAGCGTCAATCAGGGACGGGTGCGGGTCAGTCCCTTGTCTCCTGCTGACACCTTGCGGAGAAAGGGCCTGGAGGAAGAGGCGGGTTGAAGAAGTGAATGTGGGGAAGAGATGGAGGTCCCACAACCTGGACCCTCAGAACCAAGGGAAGGGACCGTGGAGAGTTGGATTTGATGTAGCACTAGCCCCCAGGGTAGTCTTGGCCTGTTGATGGGGACTGACAGGATAAAGCTGAGACCACCCAAGATATTCAACAGGGGCTGGAAGAGAGAGGCATACAGACCCTGCCTGAACCCTGGGGCCCCTCAGAGACAGGAATTGACACCTGGGGCAGCAGGGAAGGCTTCCTGGAGGAGTGGGACCTGAGGATGAGATAAGGGGAGGGCAGGCTAGCAGGAATGGTGGAGGGCGCTGGAGAGGCAAATTCAAGCTGATGAGCAGCATTGCTGGTCAGTGGTCAGAGCCTGGGCTGAGCCTGGGGATGAGGAAGCCGGTGTGCCCCCCACCCAGCCCGCAGACCCTGCCCAGGGCAACTCTTGAGGCCAAAGCGGCAGAGAGAAGCAGGCACCCCACAGTCTCTGGGGGAGGGAAGAAGGGCCTCTAGCAACTTGCAGCTGCCAGTCAAGCTCCCAGAGGATGCAGAAAACAGCCCCAAAGGGACCTGACAGGACCAAAGCCCGAAGTGGGAGCATTGCCACATGTGTGCACACAGGTGCCTGCACACACAAGGCAGCCCTTGGGGAGTCCACACAAATATCAGGAGAAGTAGGTCAGCAGAGCAGCCCAGGGTCTCTTGATGGGCAGGGGGGAAGAGCCCCAGGTGAAGAGGATGCGTACTCATCAGCACCCGGTGGGGCAGGGGGGAGCCCCACTCACTCCACAGGAACAGCCTGACCTCCCCCTTCCCCAGGCTTCGTCAGAGCCCATGACCTGGCTGTTCCCTCTTGGAGTCCTCTCCACCCAGACAGTGGGCGGACATGTGACGGGGATCCGGAGAGCTGACCCTTCTAGCCCAGAGACTGTCATGGGGATATGTCACCCTACTTTAGCCCTGCAGCGGGGAGATGCCCAGTGCTGTCCTGCCCTGAGCAGGCACTGCATAGACTCGGTGGCCATGCCAGGCAGGGCTGGGTTCAACACACTGTCGCTGGTGGAGGAAGCAGGGCTGGGGGTCCTAGGTTCTCACTGGAGACGCTCCGAGGGGAGGGCACCATATGGGACTTCATGAATGGAGGGGAGGGGCCTTTGTGGGGGAGCAGAGATACCGAGGAAGAAGCTGGGGGCGGGAGCCAGAGGAGGGGAGAATGGCTCCCTGCACCGCCCTCCCCGTCCCCCCACCGTCCCCCGCCCCGCAGCCAGCCAGGAGGACGTGCAGATGGAGCTCCGTTTGGGGCTGGGTGGGAGGCAGGAAGTTCCCTCCTGATGTTCCTCTTCTCCGCGTGAAGTGGGAGGCTGGGTCGTGCCGAGGGGGAAGGGGAAAGCAGAGGAGGAGAAGAGGGTTTGGGCCTGGAAGGGGAGTGGCCGGGCCAGGGTAGAGACACCAGGCTCCCGGGCTGGGCTCACCCCAGCTCCCAGCCTCCAGCCCAGCTGAGCGGGCGAGCATCATCGGAATGAGAACCCAACCACACCTGCCTCTTGGGGGTCACTTACTGTGCACCAGGGGCCAACCACTTCATGTCTTGTAACCCTCAGGGAAAATATACTATTGTATTCTTTTTGTAAGATGGGGAAACCGAGGCACAAAGACAGGAAGGAATTTGCACAAGGACATCCAGCTAGCAAGTCATCGAGCCCGGCTTCCAACTGGGCAGTCTGGCTCCAAGTCTGTGCCTTCACTCTGCACCGCGAGGGCAGGGGTGGGGGCTGAGAGCGCTGGTGGTCCACCTGTGACAGGAGGGAGAAGGGAGTGAGGGCGGAGGAGCTGCACCCAGGGACGGCTGCTGAGGCTCAGCCCAGAGGGGGTTCATCGGCCGCCTCCTTCACTGGTGCACAGGCAGACATGGACACGCGGACACTTGATCCCAGATGCTCGGCTCCCTGGTCTAAGCCTCCCCCCAATAGACGGATGAGAAATGCAAACCCCAGATAAGCCTTTGCTGTCACCCATCCCCGAACGCTCCCCACTGCAGCTCTCTGCGCCCCCAGCGCCATCGGGAGGCAAACTCAGTACCCCCGGAGGGGTAGGTGTGTCCAGGAAGCCCCCTCCCCCAGCCCATGTGAACACGGAAGGGGACCAGCAGTGAATGTGGAGGATGGGTCGTGGTAGAACAGGCATTCTGTCCTTGTATCCGGGGAGCCTGGGCGGGGACCCGGGAGCTACAGCTGCAGCTGTGTACTTGAGCTGGGCTGTGTGTGGTCGTCTGAGGTCGGGGAATGGATTTTAAGGCCGTGTGGGGATGTGGCCAGCCTGCGCCGCCCTGCCAGGGTTTCGTCTGAGACTCCTGCCCCCTGTTATGGCTTCCCTGGTGGCTCAGTCAGTGAAGAATCTGCCGGCAATACAGGGCACCTGGGTTCCATCCCTGGGTCGGGAAGATCCCCTGGAGAAGGAAATGGCTACCCAGTCCAGTATTCTTGCCTGCGAAACCCCACGGACAGCGGAGCCTGGCGTGCTGCAGTCCGTGGGGTCGCAAAGAGCCCAAGCGACTGAACAACCTCCCCTCACATCCCACCTGCCCCTCCCTAGCCTTATTTTCTCTATAGCCAGTGTCACCTTTTATCACAATATATAATTTGTGGGCTCACTGTGTATTGTCCATTTCCCCACCTTGAACATAAGTTGTGTGTGTTCAGGGCTGTGTCCCCAGGGCTCCAAACAGTACCTGGCAAACAGCAGGTGCTGATCAATACTTGTGACTGGGAGCACCCATGTGAACTCAGTATGTGGCATGTCTGTGTGTGACAAACACATGTGCCTTGCCTGACACTGTGTCTGGATGATAGCATGAGACACCCAAGGAGGGAGCAGTGGGACAATGGCCATGTCTCTGGGGAACGCTGGCTCAGGCCTGACCCTGAAGCTTCAGGGAAAAGATGGGGGGCTTCCCAGATGATTCTTCTTTACCACTGAACCAGCTGACTCCGTGGTAAAGAATCCACCTACCAATGCTGGAGACGTAAGAGACGCAGGTTTGAACCCTGGGTCAGGAAGATCCCCTGGCAGAGGCCATGGCAACCCCCTCCAGTATTCTTGCCTGGAGAATCCCATGGACAGAGAAGCCTGGTGGGCTACAAGTCTGTGGGGTCTCAAAGAGTTTGGACACGCCTTAGCAACTAAACAACCAACCATTCGCAGCAAAGATGCTTGTCGCCCCCTGGTGGTCATCTTAGGCCTGGCATCGGGCCCAGTCCCAGAGATCCTGGGCCCTGGATGGGGAGGAGGTGGGGAGTGGAGGGGTCTGATGTCACACTCCATCCCTCTCCCCACCCCCACACCAGGGAGAAGATGAGCGTGGGCTGCCCAGAGCCCGAGCCGCCCCACTCCCTGCCCTGCTGCGGGCCAGGGACCGCCCCCGGGCTGGGTGCTGGCGTGCCTCTCCTCACCGAAGACATGCAGGCGCTGACCCTCCGCACAGTGGCCGCGAGCGATGTCACCAAGCACTATGAACTCGTCCGGGAGCTGGGCAAGGGCACCTATGGGAAGGTCGACCTGGTGGCCTACAAGGGCACGGGTGAGTGTCTGCAGGGCGGCCCGCTGTAAGACAGGAGCCGCGACCTGGCGACCTGGTGGGGGCTCTCTGTGGGGGCCAGGAGGCCAGCAGGGAAGGAGAGTCTGTGCTACCTGTGGAGAGAGTGTGGCATGAAGCAGCCCGGGAAGGAGGGGACAAGGGAGGAATCTCTGGATAGAGTGGGCTGCTCTGGGGCCATCCACAGTGCCCTGAGGACAGCCAAAGAGGGCAAGATGGTGGGATGGATTTGCCGACTCAATGGACATGAGTGTGAGCAAATTCCGGGAGACAGTGAGGGACAGGGAAGCCTGGCATGCTGCAGTCCATGGGATTGCCAAGAGTCAGACACGACTGAGCAATTGAACAAAAGTGCCCTCAGGACAGTCAAGGAGATGCGCCTGGGGACATGTGGAATCAGGGGAAAGGTCAGGGCTGGCAGTGGTGTTTGGGGGATGACCAGCACATATGTGATCGCTACCCCGAGGAGGGTGGACCAAACTGAACTGGGGTCTTCGCGAACAGAGCACCATGCTTAACAGCAGGTGGGAGAGGGCCCTGTGAGGTCCACGTGGCAGCTTCATTCCTCAGATCCCGAGGACACTGAGACCCAGAAAGATGCAGTCACTCAGCCCAGGTCATGCAGCTACAGAAAGTGTGAGCTAGGATGAGCCCCCATTCTTCAGCTCCAGGGCCTTCTCGTTTAACCGCTGAACGTGATGCCTTCCCCACAGTGTAAGCTCACTGCAGTGCCCATCAGCCAGCCAGGGATGGGGGCTGCATAGTTGCCCACAGCTGCATTCAGAGGGGACCGGGCCAGAAGGAGGAACCTTGGACATGGGGTCACCTGAGCTTTGCTGCTTGCTGTGTGACCTGGGGCAAGTGACTTAACCTCTCTGTGCCTAGGTTTCCTCCTTTGTAAAATAGAGGAGTATTAATGCCCAGTTGATAGGGTCTTTATAAAAAGTGAGTTGTAACCGTGAAGTGCAGAAGGCAGGACCCGCAATGTGTAAGTGCTCTGTGAACACACACGTGTCACACAGCTCTGTACCCAGGTGGGTACAGATGGCTGCTCAAGCTCAGAGTTGGGGACACGTGCCTTGCAGGCCCTCACCTCTGTGTGTCTAGTGTCTTCTTATTCATCTGCTTAACAAACGTTTTCGGAGCACCTGCTGGCACCAGGCTCTTCTGTGAGCGCTGGAGGTACAACAGCAAACAAGACACAGGTTCCTGGGACTTCCCTGGTGGGGCAGTGGTTGGGACTTCAGCTCCCAGTGCAGGGGAGTGCCGGTTCCATCCCTGGTCAGGGAACTGGGATGGCACATGCCTCACAGCCAAGGAGCAGAAGCAAATTCATGAAAGACTTGAAAAAATGGTCCACAACAAAAAAAATCTTAAAAAAAAGACAGTTTCCTGTGCTCAAGGGCCTTCTGACTGGGGGCAGACAGACACGATACATAAGTACACAGTGTATCAGGAGGAAAATGAGAGGGTGGAGGAAGCAGCAGGCGTGCCTCATGGAGGGCTGCAGGTGGGGCAGAGAGGACCCAGCTGACCCCTGACTTGCTGCATGGCCTTCCCCTCTCTGGGCCTCAGTTTCCTACCTGTGAGACGACAGTCCGCCCACTGGGGCTCCCGTCGAGTTGTGCGCTGTGGCCCGGACAGGCTGCGCAGACAGGCCCGGCTGTGTGAGGCGCAGGGGCGCAGGGAGAGGGGTCCTCACCGCTCTCACTGTCGCCCCACTAGGCACGAAGATGGCGCTGAAGTTTGTGAACAAGAGCAAAACCAAGCTGAAGAACTTCCTGCGGGAGGTGAGCATTACCAACAGCCTCTCCTCCAGCCCCTTCATCATCAAGGTCTTCGACGTCGTGTTTGAGACCGAAGACTGCTATGTCTTCGCCCAGGAGTACGCGCCCGCCGGGGACCTATTCGACATTATTCCTCCTCAGGTACCTGGGTGGTGGCTGAGGGAGGGGAGAGGCTCTTCTGGGTCCCTGAGTGTGAGAGCTGAGGAGGAGTCAGGCCCCTCCCTTAAATCATTTATTAGGCGCCTACTGTATATCAGCCATTGTTTGGAGGGCTGCGGATACACAGTGAACAAAAGGTCTTGCTATGGGCCTAGTGGGAGAAACAGACCCTCCACAGTTAGCCAGATGAGGCACTAAGATGATGGAGAAGGGAATGGCAACCCACTCCAGTATTCTTGCCTGGAAAATCCCAGGGACAGAGGAGCCTGGCCTGCTACAGTTCACAGGTTCGCAAAGAGTCGGACACGACTGAAGTGACTTAGGCACCGCACTGCAATGAGGACCAGCCGGTGGGCGGGATGAAGTCCAGCAGCCCCCTCCTCCGCTGCTGCATAGGAACAGGTGGGGACCCAAGAGGGGAAGTGGCAGGACCACCAGCCTTCCCAGAGGAGGTGCACGGGACGGGGAGACTGCCCCCGGGGATTCCCGGCACCTGGCTTTGCAGTCGGCCAGGATGAAACACTGCCCTGCCGCTCACCGGATAAGTGACAAGGCCTCTCAGAGCCGCCGATTAAGGGAGATTAGGTATACAGTAGACCATGCGGGATAGGGTCCTTATTAGCCCAGTACTTGGCCCAAAGCAGGCGCTCCGTACAGGTACTGGGGGAAAAGCTGGGGAAGGTTCGAGGGGTGTGTGGGGGCCAGGGAGGGAGCCGAGGATGCCCAAGTAGGATAAGGAAGGGCGGTTGGCCCCGGATCTGCCCAGGAAAGGGACCCCGCAAGGAGTTCGGGTAGAGGGACAGGGCGGGGGCGGGGATGGG
>NW_011494644.1:10640196-10640676 GCF_000754665.1 Bison bison bison
CCCCTGAGCCGCCCTCCTTTCCTCTCCGGCCGCAGGTGGGGCTCCCCGAGGACACCGTGAAGCGCTGCGTGCAGCAGCTGGGCCTGGCGCTGGACTTCATGCACGGTCGGCAGCTGGTGCACCGCGACATCAAGCCGGAGAACGTGCTGCTGTTCGACCGCGAGTGCCGGCGCGTGAAGCTGGCCGACTTCGGCATGACGCGCCGCGGGGGCTGCCGCGTGAAGCGGGTGAGCGGCACCATCCCATACACAGCGCCCGAGGTGTGCCAGGCGGGCCGCGCCGACGGCTTCGCGGTGGACACTGGCGTGGATGTGTGGGCCTTCGGCGTGCTCATCTTCTGCGTGCTCACCGGCAACTTCCCGTGGGAGGCGGCGTCGGGCGCCGACGCCTTTTTCGAGGAGTTCGTGCGCTGGCAGCGGGGCCGCCTGCCGGGGCTGCCGTCGCAGTGGCGCCGCTTCACCGAGCCAGCGCTGCGCATGT
>NW_011494644.1:10641402-10652580 GCF_000754665.1 Bison bison bison
TTGCCGGCAGACTCCCCCACACCTCCCTGAACCCTGGGACCCTGAACTAGTGGCTCCGGGCCCTTTGCACCCCCCTGGCAGATCATCCAGCAGCCCCACCCCTTATCCTGCCCCCCTCCCCACCTTCCCGCCCCCACTCCCACCCTGGGAATGAAAAGGAACTCAAGTGTTGGGGCCGAGAAAGGGCTTAGGGTGTCTAGGCACTGTCTGGGAAGAGGGCGGTGAGCCGAGGGCAGGGGTGCTGCTCATCGAGACCGGCCCCTTTCCAGGGAGAGTTAGAGGGGAGGGACCACGCCCCTGCAAAAATGTAGCAAACTTCTGGATGTCACAGCAGTGTGTGTGTGTAAACAGGCCCCAAGAATCCAGTGACTCTCCCACCACCCATTCCTCCCCCCGACCCCCTCTGCCCCATGAGGACACAGAGCCCAAAAGGAGGGCGGCAGGCCAAGACCACACACATCCAGAGAAGCCGCAGCCCTCCCCCTCCCCCCACAGGGATTTCAGGACAACTGGTCTCCGTGGCCAGGGGCCTCATGCAACTGCATCACTAGGCCCGGGGAATGAGTTCAGAGCCCGGGCGCGCCCCAGCTTGGCCTGCCCACTGGCACCTTCCCCAGGCCAGGGAAACCTTGCTCAGATCTTCTCAATCCTCGCTGCCCCAGCCCAGACTAAGTGGCCTGGACTTTGAGCAGGCGGTGAGGTTACTTGTGCCAGGAATTTCTCCCGGAATTCTGCTGGAGTCCAACATCTGAGCCTGGGGCTGACTCCATCCCCACGTCTCCCAAGTTTCTGGTACTGGGGTGTCGATGTGAGGATAAGGGGCCCTGGAAATGGGAGGGGGTGAGCGTGTGAACAGATACGTGTGCAGTGTGAGCACATGCAGAAGACACCTGTGTGCATGTAGCCTCGTGTGTTCAGTGGCTGCATCCAGACAGCCCAGTCATTCCGCCCCAGGATTCTCAGCGGGCAGCTGCCAGAGGGCGCCCAGGCCCCCGGCTCAGCACACCCCTCAGGGAGCCTGGCAAGGAGGCACCTGCAGGCCAGAGGAGCCCAGACTCACAAAACCCACCCTCACGACTCCTGCCCTGTCCATGGAGGCCTGGGACCCCGCAATAACCTCATCCTGGGAGAGACTGCTCCCTCTGCCTGGCGGTGCCCCGCCTGCTGTCCTGGGCCACACCTTCCAGGGTCCCTTCTGGGGTTCTCGGCCATTTGAGGGGGCTCCCTAGTGGGCCAGGCTGACCAGAGGGGACTCTCTGGCCGGGAGCCCCCACTTCTCCATTCACCCTCATTCCCACCACGCAAAAGGGCTATAGGTCCCCCCGCCCTGCCCGGGTCCAGTTTACAGAGTGCGGTTGCCCCAGGGCCTGGTCCCCCTCCCTCCTCAGTGTGCCCGCCCATCTAGAGACCCACCTCCCCGGCGGGCATGGGGGCCCAACATATGCCAGGTAAGTAGCAAACCCCCCCCCCTCCTCCCACCAAGGGCCAAGCCTTGGAGCAGGGCCTGCCTCCCCATCACTGCCCCCTCCGCTCAGCCCACCTGGAGCCCATCTGGGCACCTCTCCCAGCCGCAACTTCTCCTTTTGCCTTAGGCCTCTCGACATCCCGTCTCTCCTGCAATAACACGGAAGCGAGATTCCAAGTAGACGCCCCTCGCGTGCGCCCTCTTTCTCTCTCTCTCTTAAGATCCTGTTTGAGAGTCTCTCCCTCGTCGTAGTATCTAGGATGTTAGAGTTGGGAAGGGACCGTAGTTCTGTAGCCCAGCCCCTGTTGTCAGAGGCACAGAGGGGGGCAGCGGCAGCCGACAGCGAAGCAGGACTAGAACCGGTTCTGTGCCCGCCCTCCCCATCGGGGCCTTGCTGCCGCAGCCACCACCACCTCTACTGGGGGTGCTGGGACCCTTTGCCCCTTAGGAGAGGTGTTGGTCACAGATGTTTACCTCAGTTTATGTCACTGTCAAAGAACAAGTAAATAGCAAAAAAATGAATCACACCGTAGACCTGAAGACTTAGGAAAAAAAAAACCCTCGCGATTCTTCTGTGCAGGTGTTTG
Organism: Bison bison bison; assembly: GCF_000754665.1. Classification (NCBI taxonomy): domain Eukaryota; kingdom Metazoa; phylum Chordata; class Mammalia; order Artiodactyla; family Bovidae; genus Bison; species Bison bison. The sequence goes on from NW_011494644.1 coordinate 10,643,455, forward strand.
TCTGTGCGCACACGCGCGTGTGTCTCTGTCCCACCCTGGGCCGGCCGGGTCATCCCCGACCTCTGTCCCAGCCCCGCGCCCCCTACACTGCCCCCTGTCCTTCGGTGCTTCCCAGAGGCCCCTCGGAGCTGGCCTGTGGGGTGTGGCAACCCCCTGGGCAGGAGGCAGGGCCACAAGTTAGCTAAGCGTCTGCCACCAGGCCAGCTGAGCAGAGCCCTAAGGCTGCCAATGCTCCCCGGGCCCACACTGTGGCCGGTGGGACCATCCTGGTGGCTGGTGTCAGCATTCCAGCCTGACTCGGGGCCTGGGTGGGATCCCAGCCCCACAGCCCCAGACCCTCATGTTGCCACCGTTCTCCACCGTGTGTTTGTAAATAGTCTGGCATCCTTTGGCCCTGAGAAGGTTTTTAAATGTGTTATTTACTTCTCTAATCATGACAATTGCTATAAAATAAACAAAAGTTTAGAAAAATTACCACTGGGTGTCTTGTCTTGTCTCAGATAGGGCCTAGAGAGGGGGGTACACACAGTTAACTAGAAACTGAAGACAACACATTGTTTAAGGTGGGGTCTGCAGAGTCCAAAGGCAGCTACCCCAGGCCTGTGACCTCTTGTGTGAGCTAGAGGAGGCCCCAGCCAGGGATGATGGAGCATGAAAGGAACAAGGACCCGGGTTTTGTGGGGGAGAACTAGGGAGCTTTCCCTGAACTGGACTCCAGCTTCAGCGTGGAGCCCTTCAGACTGGGCAGGAAATAGCGGCCAAAAAGCCCAGAGGAACAGAGTAGGCAATTCATCCAGCCGCCCAGCAGCAAATGTTTACCGTGTGCGTTCTGTGCACCTGGCTTCCTAGCGGGGCCTGGGGATGTGCCAGTAAACAGGACAGATGGGGCCCCGTCCTCGGGCAGCCAGTGATCTAATGATGTAGCAGACATCACCCACGTGGAAGGCTGGGGGCCACGAAATTACGTAACCGGGAAGCCGGGAAGCCGGTCAAGTTTGGAGGCGGCAGGAACTCCCCAAAGACGGAGACCAGAGGCTTCGGGAATTGTCTGGGTGGCGGGCACAGCGGGTGCAAAAAAGCTGATTGGATGAGGCTGCAGACTCGAGGCAGCAGGCAAATGGAAGTTCTAACGCAGGGGAGTCAGGCAGGCGAGGAGGAGTTTCATGATTCAACATTCATTCAGCAAATATTTATTAATTACGTACTCGTGACAGCAGAGCAGTTCTGTTGGCTCTGCCTTCAGCCACAGCTCTACCCAGAATCTGAGTGCGTGCACTGCCAGCAGGGAAACTGGCACCCCTCGTTAGCCTGGTGCCCCTCACTCACTCCCCGCTTCCTCTCCTGAGCCTCTTCAGGGTCTTATCAGGACAGCAGCCAGAGTGAGTCTGCACATAGGTGACACCTGTCATCCTGTTGGAAAGCCTACAAAAGCTCCCTGCATGTATGCATGCTAAGTCGCTTCAGTCATGTCCAACTCTTCGAAACTCTATGAACGGCAGCCCACCAGACTCCTCTGTCCATGGGATTCTCCAGGCAAGAATACTGGAGTGGGTTGCTGTGCCCTCCTCCAGGGGATCTTCCTGACCCAGGGATCAAACCTGTGTCTCCTGCATCTCCTGCATTAGCAGGGGATTCTTTACCATCAGCACCACCTGGGAAGCCCCAGAAAATCTCCCAGCTGCTGCTTCTAAGTCACTTCAGTCGTGTCCGACTCTGTGCGACGCCACAGATGGCAGCCCAACAGGTCCCCTGTCCCTGCGATTTTCCAGGCAAGAACACTGGAGTGGGTTGCCATTTCCTTCTCCAATGCATGAAAGTGAAAAGTGAAAGTGAAGTCGCTCAGTTGTGTCCGACTCTTTGCGACCCCATGGACTGCAGCCTACCAGGCTCCTCCATCCATGGGATTTTCCAGGCAAGAGTACTGGAGTGGGGTGCCATTGCCTTCTCCGAAAATCTCCCTACTTCACTCCAAATCAGAGCTGAAGTCCTTACAGTGGCCTTCAAAGGTCCCACTCCCTACTCCACGCCTGTGCCGCCTTCAGGCCCTGTTGGCCTCTAGGTCAGCCAAGTACACTCTACCATCAGGGCTTGTGACCTTGCCTTGGACTCTCCCAAATCTCCCTGCAGCTCCCCTTTCCCCTCCTTCAGGTCCCTGCTCCAATGTCAATGATCAGAGTCCACTTCCTGGAGGAGATGCTCCTCACCCTGCTTCATGCCCCACCATTCCCGATATCAAGTATTGGTTTGTTCTCCATTTCTCCCCACTAGAACATAAGTTCCATAAGAGCAGAGTCAGTATTTGGCAAACCGCTACTCCCCTTCCCACCCCCACCTGATGCCTAGTACAGAGCCTGGCACGTGACATTCCATAACAATTTGTCAACTGAATGAATGAATGCCTAATACTATTTTAGGGGCCGAGGATACAGCAATAAACAAGATATACAATCCATATCTCCTGAAGCTTACTTCCTAAAAACAGGCATTAAGTAGGTTACAAAACTATCTATGAAATTGAAAGGCATGGAGGTAAAAGAGAAAGGGGGGAAATAAGTGGGAAAAAAGACTTCTTTAGTGGTCCAGTGGCTAGGACTCTGCACTCCCAATGCAGGGGGTCTGGGTTCAGTCCCTGGTTGGGGAACTAGATCCCAAATGCCACAACTAAAGAGTTTGCATGCTACAACCAAAGATTCCACAAGAGGCAACAAAGATGGAAGATCCCACAGCTAAGACCTGACACAGCCAAATAAATAAATAAAAACAAATCGTAAAAAACAGAGAGCGTGAGGGAGAAAGAAAAAATCCACCCAGACTAGATCAGATGGGGAAGGATTCCTACCCAAGAATTTTTTGAAAATGTCTGCTGTTTGCAATGATAAGGGTGGATACCTGGGGGCAATAGTCCCTTATAAAACAGAACACTTTGGTGAATCAGTGGTAAAGAATCTGCCTGCTAATACAGGAGACATGGGTCAAGAAGATCCCCTGAAGGAAATGGCAACCCACTCCAGTATGCTTACCTGGAGAATGCCGTGGACAGAGGAGCCTGGTAGGCTACAGTCTGTGGGATTGCAAAAGAGTTGGACACGACTTAGCAACTAAACGACAACAACATGGGGATGGAAGGGAAATCTACAAATGTACAAACATCCCCTCTTTGTAACCCCCAATGTGTCAAGCCTGGCATGCTGCTGTTCATGGGGCTCCAAGGAGCAGGAGAACAATGTGTCAGAGAATGCCAGAACTTACCACTAGGGGGCCCTGGTTTTCTGCGCTGTTGCTTCTGTCTGCCACTCAGTATCACTGCTGAACTCAGGCATCCTCCAGGTGATAAAAGTCATCGTCCTGCCAGGTCAAAGGGGCTTGACAAGAAGGATTTCCATAAAAACATTACACTGTTTCTGAACCCAAGCAACCCCCGGAAATCCCTTGGATCCTTCTGGTTAGCCCAGGGCACAGCATATTCAAAAGCAGAGACATTACTTTGCCAACAAAGGTCCGTCTAGTCAAGGCTATGGTTTTTCCAGTGGTCATGTATGGATGTGAGAGTTGGACTATAAAGAAAGCTGAGCGCAGAAGAACTGATGCTTTTGAAGTCCTGGGTGTTCATTGGAAGGACTGATGTTGAGGCTGAAACTCCAATACTTTGGGCCACCTGATGCAAAGAGCTGACTCATTTGAAAAGACCCTGATGCTGGGAAAGATTGAAGGCAGGAGGAGAAGGGGACGACAGAGGATGAGATGGCTGGAAGGCATTACCAACTCAATGGACATGGGTTTGGGTGGACTCCAGGAGCTGGTGATGGACAAGGACACCTGCAGCTCATGGGGTCGCAAAGAGTCAGACATGACTGAGCGACTGAACTGAACTGAACCTCTCCTTGATCATGGAAAGTTTCTTCTCCAGAGCATTTAGTGTCCTTTTCTGCCCATAGTCCTCAGTCTAGATTAACTTAGTCCCTCAAAAGATTTCTTATGACACTGAGCTTCAGAAGAGAACAGATTTTATTCTTTGGTTCCTTTTTCCCCAAGGTACTCCTTGAACCCCAGGCAAAATTTCCCCAGTCCTCGCCTGTGACAGCTAAGGCTGCCAAGACAAGGAGCACTGGAGGGGGGCAACCTCAAAGCTCCCAGTATACCCTTCATGCCAGACAGTGGATGCCTACTCAACTTACATCACTCAGGAAGACAGTTCCCACACAGCATCTCTCTCTCAAAAATGTCAAGCCCTACCCAGCCATCTAGTGCCTGGATTGGGGTGGAAATGTGTGTGTGGGAAAAGCAAATTTGAGGTATTTACTAGAAGTTGAGGGGAGGAGAATATTCATTACCCAACCTTGGGTTAACAGAGCTTTGGGGCAGTGGAGGAATTCAGGGGTTTCCACGTGGAACCAAAAGGGGAGAAAGAGGATGGTGGCTTCAGAGGCCGAGAGCACATGGGGACTGCCACAGAGTAGGCTGTATAATTAACATACTGTATTGTATACATGACGTTTGCCACAAAGGTATATCTTGTGTTCTCACCACATAAAATTTGAACTATGGGAGTTGAAGGATATATTCATTAGAATGATGGTGGTGATCATTTTGTAATATACACTTACATCAGAACATCAAGTTGTACACCGTACATGGCGCGTGGGTGCTCAGTCGTGTCCGACTCTTTGCGACCCCATGGACTGCAGCTCTCCAGGCTCCTCTGTCCATGGGATTTCCCAGGCAAGAATACTGGAGTCGGTTTGCCATTTCCTCCTCCAGGGGATCTTCCTGACTCAGGGATCAAACCCACGTCTCCTGCATTGGCAAGCAGATTCTTTACCACTAGCGCCACCTGGGAAGCCCCATTGTACACCCTAAATATAAGAATTTTATTTTGTCAATTAAACCTCAATAAAGCTAAGGAAAAAAAAGTAGTAAGCTAGGATGGCCTAACTCAAGAGACAGTGAGCCCTGGGACTTCCCTGGTGGTCCTGTGGGTAGGACTTTGGGCTTCCACTGCAGGGTATGTGGGGTCAATCCTTGGTCAGGCAACTAAAATCCCACATGCCAGGTGGTTCAACCAAAAAAAAAAGAGACAGTGAGCCCAAGTTGGGAATCCTCAGAAAGACCATGGAGGGGCTTGGTTATCCTTAGCATGTGGTGAGGGGCTCATGACATTTTATTCTGATGTTAAATGAAAATGGGGATGACTGCAGAAAGTAGAGGACTGGCAGCTATAATTAATTACAGGTGTGATAAGGACCATGCGATGCTAAGAATAACAGAAGACTTAGTGGACATCTGCTATTTCCTGTTCAGCACGCATTTGCCCCTCTCTGGGTGACAGCAACCCAAGTTTCCCTTGCATGTTCTTGATCCTTGTGGTTCCGGTGGGGCTAACTCCACCCCTTGGCTCCATGGGGTGATCACATGACCCAGGTCTGGTCAAGCAGCATCTTCCTACCCATGAGCTACAGCGATTGGCTCAGGTTTACGGAACTGGTTTATACAGCCCAAGTTGTATAATTACATTTAGGCAGCTCCTGGCCCTTCTCCACACCTATTAGGGGGAAAAGTACGCTCTTTTCATTAGAGCTGTAACCTGTGAGATGTAAGCCTGGTGGCCATCATTGCCACCACTTGGGGAGATTCAGGTTAAGCATGAAACTGACACAGTGAGTGAAGCAGAGTTGAGACAAGGAGTGGTGGACTCTGATGACATTATTTGAGTACAAGGATCCATGACTGATCCATGGGCTTCCCAGGTGGCACCAGTGGTAAAGAACCTGCCTGGCAATGCAGGAGACATAAGAGACACAGGTTCAATACCTGGGTTGGGAAGATCCCCTGGAGGAGGAAATGGCAACCCACTCCAGTATTCTTGCCTGGAGAATCTCATAGACAGAGAAGCCTGGCGGGTTATGGTCCATAGGCTCACAAAGAGTCGGTCGGAGGAGCCTTCCAGGCTGCGATCCATAGGGTTGCAAAGAGTCGGATACAACTGAAGCAACTTAGTATGCTTCCATGACTGAAATTAGATCAAAATGGGGTTTGCAGTTACATGAGCCAATATATCCTATTTGAGTTTGTTGTCTGTCCCTTGCAAACAAAGAGCTCTAACTGGACTTCCCTGCGGGCCCAATGGTAAAGAACCCACCTTGCAATGCAAGGGGCACAGGTTCTATCTTTGGTCCGGGAAGATTCCATATGCCACAGGGCAACTAAGTCGGTGTGCTACAACTAAGACCCAATGCAGCCAAATAAGTTTAAAGAGAGAGAGAGAGAGAGCTCTGACTGGTAGGCAGAGAAACCTAATCTGTAAGACCCCTGAAACCACCAGTATCTATGGGGTCCTGTCCCACAGCAGCCATGGATCAACATAGGTAACATTGATTTCTAGAAGCCACTGAGCCCTTCTGGGTCTAGATTCTCACTTCTCATGCTGAGATTACCTGAGTGTTCATCAGGATCCATTTGATCCCGAATAACAGATAAACGGGGCTTCCCTGGTGGCTTAGTGGTAAAGAATCTGCCTGAAATGCAGGAGACCCGGGTTCGATCCCTGGGTTGGGAAGATCCCCTGGAGAAGGGAATGGCAACCCACTCCAGTATTCTTGCATGGAGAATCCCATGGACAGAGGAGCCTGGCAAGGCCTACAGTCCACAGGGTCCCACAGAGTTGGACACGACTGAAGTGGCTAAGCAGCAGCAGCAGCAGAGCAGCTGGAATAGATAAACCAACACAGACTGGCTGATTTGAAACTGATTTGTAAAAGTGAAGCACAAATCAGGGGCAGCTTATGCAGAGGCTTCAGTTTCAACACCGCGATGGATTTCCCTCTCCACCAGCTCGGCCCCTTCTGTGTCAACTTATTCCCGGACTTCTTCCTCTCTGCCGGTGGTGTAGGATGGCTGCCAGTCCCCCCAACCGGCGTCATCTCAGAGTGATTCCCAGCTGGAAAGAGTGCGAGTCCCGTTCCTCTCAGTCTTGTCCTCGTTGGTGTCTGCATTGTGTTTGGTTGGTCCTGAATGGATCCTGTATCACGGATGAGCCAATCACCAGTAGCCAGGGCAATGCAGTGCTCTGATTGGCTGACGCCTTGTCAGCTACTCCACCCCTGAGCAGGAGGCGGAACCTCACTCAGGGAACTGACAGAGAGGGTGTATTCTCCCGGGGAAAATTCAGATGGGGTGTGAGGGATGTATCCTTTGCCTCCAATTCTTCACCCTTTCTCCACCCACGTCCTTTGCCAGATTATTTTGCAGTGCCCTCCAACCACGGGCAGGATGACCTGCCCATTCTCTTGAATCTGGGATCAAAGCATATGACTTGAAGTCAATGGGGTATTAGCCCAGTGTGAGCCCAGGTGTGATCCTGAGGCTTGAAAGGGGGTTTGCTCCTGGGTGCTCAATGTCTCGTACCTTCTCCCGTTGCAACGAAACCATGTTTGTTTCTTCTTCATGGATCAGGGGATAACTGCCTTTGTATTCTTCCCTGTTTTTCTTTTTCTTTTTTTAAGTACTACTTCACAGTCTGTGTGGTTGCAAAGAGTTGGACACAACTCAGCGACTAAGCACAGCACAACACATGGAAGCCTGCAAACATCAGAATGTCATCTTTTATTTTTATTTTATCTTTCGGCTGTGCCACATGGCTTGCAGGATCCTAATTCCCCTATCACGGATCAAACCCAGTGAAAGCACAGAGTCCTAACTGCCGGACCACCAGGGAGTTTCACCCCCTATTTTTCTTTACTCCTTATCTGCATACGCATGTGTTTTTAAGGACTAGAAAGTATTAAAATAGTTATCTTCTTTAAGAATGGCCCTGTCCCTCCACTGGCAATGGAGGGGTCCACTGCCATGTTGGTGCCATAGCTGGTAACTTTATGGGTAGTCTCAAGCTGTCCCAAGTTGGGCCAGTTTGAGTCTTTCTCCCAGAGGTGTAGAATTGAAACTGAGAAGCCAATCAATACCTGCTTCAATATATCAATAAAATATGAGTGCGTAGAAGTCATGGGGCAGCTGTGTTTAATCTGAGCCTAGGGAAGCAGGAAGAGTCAATGTGTTGGTTAAACTGATGCTGTAACACGTGAAACTCTAAATCTCTGTGGCTTAACATCATAACTGATGTGGCAAACATTATATCTGCCTCACCCAACAGCCTGAAGCTGGTCTTCTGCATGGTGATTTAAGGACCTCTGTCTGTGGTTCTGCTCCCCCTGAGGCCTCAGTTGGGAGATGGCAAACAATTTAGAGAGAGGATAAATTCTCTTTGTCCCAGAAGTGGAACATACTTTCCACTCACATCCCATTGGCTGGAACTGGTCATATGACCACACCTAAAGATTCCCTGGAGAAGGAAATGGCAACTTACTCCAGTATTCTTGCTTGGAAAATTCCATGGACAGAGAAGCCTGGTGGGCTATAGTCCATAGGGTCGCAAAGAGTCAGACATGACTGAACAACTAAACAACATCTAACCATACGAGAGGCTGGAAAATAGATGCCCAAGAGAAAAGGAGCCACATTTCTCTGCTACAGAAGGACTAGAGAGAGAGAGCAAGAGGGAGGAAACTGATAGAGTAAAGCAGAGAGGAATGGCCAGAAATGATCATGAAGATAACTGGCTGGGTACTTACCAATTTTCTGGTTCTAAATTCCTACACTCTAATACTTTGGCCACCTGATGCGAAGAGCCGACTGAATGGAAAAGACCCTGATGCTGGGAAAGATTGAAGGCAGGAAGAGAAGGGGACAACAGAGGACAAGATGGTTGGATGGCATCACCGACTTGATGGACACGAGTTTGAGCAATCTCCAGGAGATGGTGAAGGACAAGGAACTAGGGGGAAGAAAAGTTGGCCTGGTCTATCAGTGATTCGCAAACTTGTGCAGGAATAAGAATCACATGGCTGGCTGAAACACAGATTCCCAGGCTCCACCCCCAGAGTTTGGAGACAGGAGGTCAGGAGCAGGGCCAAAGAAGCTGCATCTCTAACAGGTTCCAGGTGCTCTGATGCTGCGGTCCCAAACCTCACCATGCGTAGCTGTTCTAGACTACCAGAGACTGAAAAACATGCAACATGTAAATCTTACTGGGTCCTGATTTAAGAAATAAACATCTATAAACTCATTTGGGAAATA